>NC_090653.1:274607878-274795378 GCF_040937935.1 Hyperolius riggenbachi
TTCATGAGCTGTATGCCAAAATCATCAATATTAAAACAATAAAAGGCTTGAACTACTTCAGTTGTGTGTATTTGAATCTAAAATATATGAAAGCCTAATGTTTATCAGTACAATACAGAAAATAATGAACTTTATCACAATATGCTAATTTTTTGAGAAGATCCTGTAGGAGACACATACAGAGATATTTGAGAAGTGAAATTAAGTTTATTGGATTAAAAAAAAAAGTTTATTGGATTTACAGCAAATGTGCAATAATTATTTAAACAAAATTAGGCAGGTGCATTAAAAAAAAAAAAAAAAAAAAAAGAACTAGAGATGATTTGTAAAGAAGACTGCTCCTCCAAAATACCTTCAACCAGAATCCAGACTCTCACTGGAACCTACAGGAAGCGTTTAGAGGCTGTAATTTCTGCAAAAGGAGAATCTACTAAATATTGATTTCATTTCTTTCTTTTTTTTTTTTTTTTTTTTTTTATGCACCTGCCTAATTTTGTTTAAATAATTATTGCACATTTGCTGTAAATCCAATAAACTTTTTTTTTTAATCCAATAAACTTAATTTCACTTCTCAAATATCTCTGTATGTGTCTCCTACAGGATCTTCTCAAAAAATTAGCATATTGTGATAAAGTTCATTATTTTCTGTATTGTACTGATAAACATTAGGCCTAATCACTCACCCCCCCAGCTGCCTAATCACTCACCCAGCTGCCTAATCAATCACCCCCCCCCCCCCAGCTGCCTAATCACTCACCCCCTCCCCCCAGCTGCCTAATCACCCACCCCCCCAGCTGCATAATCACTCACCCCCCCCCCCCCCAGCTGCCTAATCACTCACCCAGCTGCCTAATCACTCACCCCCCCCCCCCAGCTGCCTAATCACTTACCCACCCCCCCAGCTGCCCAATCACCCACCCACCCAGCTGCCAAATCACCCCCCCCCCCCAGCTGCCTAACCACTCACCCACCCAGCTGCCTAATCACTCACCCACCCAGCTGCCTAATCACTCACCCACCCCCCCAGCTGCCTAATCACCCACTCACCCAGCTGCCCACCCACCCACCCAATCACCCACCCGGCCACCTAACCGCCCAGCCACCCACCCGGCCGCCTAACCGCCCACCCTCCCACCCGGTTAGAAATCCGCTCCAGCTACCTAACTGCCTACCCTGCCACCCAGCTACCTAACTGCCTACCCTGCCACCCAGCTACCTAACTGCCTACCCTGCTACCTATCTGCCTACCCTGCCACCCAGCTACCTATCTGCCTACCCTGCCACCTAGCTACCTATCTGCCTACACAGCTACCTAACTGCCTACCCTCCCACCCAGCTACCTAACTGCCTACCCAGTGCAGTGCCTGCACCGCAAATAGCGTGCCAGCCTATCCAACCACCCTCCCTCCAGGTAATTAATGTTAGCCCACTATGGACCTGGCTACATATACTGCATTTTGTGGGGAAATCTGGCGACAATCTGATTGCATTTTGTCGGGAAATCTGGTGATAATCTGATTGCATTTTATGGGGAAATCTGCAGACAATCTGGTTGCATTTTGTGGGAAAATCTGTCGACAATCTGGTTGCATTTTGTGGGAAAATCTGCTGCCAATTTGGTTGCATTTTTTGGGTGGAAATTGCGGACAATCTGGTTGCATTTTGTTGGGAAATCTGCCCACAATCTGGTTGCATTTTGTGGGGAAATCTGCCGACAATCTGGTTGCATATTGTGGGGAAATCTTCCGACAATCTGATTGCATATTGTGGGGAAATCTGCCGACAATCTGGTTGCATATTGTGGGGAAATCTGCCGACAATCTGGTTGCATATTGTGGGGAAATCTGCCGACAATCTGGTTGCATATTGTGTGGAAATCTGCCAACAATCTGGTTGCATATTGTGGGGAAATCTGCTTACAATCTGGTTGCATTTTGTGGGGAAATCTGCCGACAATCTGGTTGCATTTTGTGGGGAAATCTGCCGACAATCTGGTTGCATTTTGTGGGGAAATCTGCCGACAATCTGGTTGTGTTTTGTGGGGATATCAGATTTCCCCACAAAATGTTTGGGTGGGAGGTCCGAGGTTCGTGGGGTTGGAAGGTCGGGGGGGGGGGGGGGGGTGCATATTTTTTTTTCCGCTATGGGGCCCAGTCATTTCTAGCTACGCCCCTGTCTGCATATATGCCTGATGCTGGGCGTACACGGCAGACAGGGAGGCTTATCAATCGAGCCTGATGGCTCGATTGATAATATCCGATGTGTCCGATCACCACGGGGATCGATTTGGCGCTCGATCCCCGCGGGCGGACAATAGCGGCGAATCTAGCGGGTGATAAGAAGCGCCGGCGGGGATGAGCGGGAATCGATCCGGGTGCACGTGCAGATGAGCGGGGACGTGGCAGGAGTTGATCCGGCGGCTAATCGGCTGCCGTATCGACCCGTGTATGCCCAGCATTAGTTGATTTTGAGCAGTGTTTAGGGTCATTGTCTTGTTGAAAGATCTAGCCCAGGCGCAGCTTTAGCTTTGTCACTGATTCCTGGACATTGGTCTCCATAATCTGCTGATACTGAGTGGAATCCATGCGTCCCTCAACTGTGGCAAGATTCCCAGTCCCTGCACTGGCCACACAGCCCCACAGCATGATGGAACCACCCCCATATTTTACTGTAGGTAGCAGGTGTTTTTATTGGAATGCTATGTTGTTTTTCCTCCATGCATAACACCCTTGTTATGCCCAAATAACTCAATTTTAGTTTCATCAGTCTACAGCACCTTATTCCAAAATGAAGCTGGCTTGTCCAAATGTGCTTTAGCATACCTCAAGCAGCTCTGTTTGTGTTATGGGCAGAGGAAAGGCTTCCTCTGCATCACTCTAGCATACAGCATCTCCTTGTGTAAAGTTCGCCGAATGGTTGAACGATGCACAGTGACTCCATCTGCAGCAAGATGATGCTGCAGGTCTTTGGTGTTGGTCTGTGAGTTGACTGACTGTTCTCACTATTCGTTGCTTCTGTTTATCCAAGATTTTTCTTGGTCTGCCACTTCAAGCCTTAACTTGAACTTAGCCTGTGGTCTTCCATTTCCTCAAACTGTGAAAACAGACAGCTGAAATCTCTGAGACAGCTTTCTGTATCCTTTCCCTAAACCATGATGGTGAACAATCTTTGCCTTCAGGTAATTTAAGAGTTGTTTTGAGACCCCCATGTTGCTACTCTTCAGAGAAAATTAAAAGAGGAAGGAAACTTAAACTGACCCCACTTAAAGGGCAACTGTAGGGAGGCTGCCATGTTTTTTTTCCTTTTGTCCAATACCAGTTGCCTGGCTGTTCTGCTGATCCTCTGTCTCTAATACTTTTAGCCATAGACCCTGAACAAGCATGCAGCAGATCAGGTGTTTCCGACATTAATGTTGGAACTGACAAGATTAGCTGTATGCTTGTTTCTGGTGTTATTCAGACAATACTGCATCAAAATAGATCAGTAGGGCTGCCAGGTAACTGGTATTACTTAAGGGGGTATAAATATGGCAGCCTCTATATACCTCACACTACAGTTGTCCTTTAAATACTCTTTCTCATAATTGGAGTCACCTGTGTATGTAGGTCAGGGGTCACTGAGCTTACCAAGACAATTTGAGTTCCAATAATTAATTCTAACGGTTTTGGCATCAATAAAATGCCTAATTTTATTCAAACAATTACTGCGCACTTTCTGTAAATCCAATTTCACTTCTCATTTCAAAAATATCACTGTGTGTGTCTCCTATATGATTTATTTAACTGACATTTTTTATCGTAACAACCAATGATTTATACAGGAAAATCCTGACGTTTAACAAGTTTACCCAAACTTTCGCATCCTACAGTATTCTTGTCAGATCTGACATTAATGACAGCAAACACCTGATCTACTGCAGGCTTGTTCAGGGGCTGTGGCTACAAATATTAGAGGCAGAGGATCAGCATGATAGCCATGTGACTGGTATACCTCTCACTACAGTTGTCCTTAATTTTTTCCAGATGGAATACTGCACAGATATTTATTTATTTATTTATTGTATTTATAAAGCGCCAACATATTACGCAGCACAGACATTAATTTAGGTTACAGACAATATTTAGGGGTGACAAACAGCAATATGACAATACAGGAATACAAGAAAAATATATAAATATATGACAGTCACTGCGCTCTTGACATCAGAAAACAGGCATCCACCTTGCCCCCCTATATGAAACCACTCACCAGCAGTTGTGGTCTGCAGGCAGCCCAATCAGCGCTTTCGGGGTGTATGGCCCCCCGTCGCCTCTCTGGCTCTGCTGCCTCTGGCGTAGTCCGTAAATGATGCGGATCCGTAGTGGTCTCCTGGTCCGGCGTTGGTGTCAGCTTTGGTGGCTATGCCATACTATTCGTAGAACGGGTTCATTCACAACATATGTACAGTATTTAGGTTAAAAACTAGCCTCGCAATACCAAAACACGTATTTACACCTTTGTACCAATATTGACCATAGCCACCAAAGCTGACACCAACGCCGGACCAGGAGACCACTACGGATCCGCATCATTTACGGACTACGCCAGAGGCAGCAGAGCCAGAGAGGCGACGGGGGGCCATACACCCCGAAAGCGCTGATTGGGCTGCCTGCAGACCACAACTGCTGGTGAGTGGTTTCATATAGGGGGGCGAGGTGGATGCCTGTTTTCTGATGTCAAGAGCGCAGTGACTGTCATATATTCATTGTTTTTACTGGCACAACCCAGATACTGAACTGCAGCACTTGGATTTTATTGCCATTTGAACTCTCATCTGTGCGAAACATTAATACACCACTGCTTTCACAGTGGTGCTTCTGAGGAACGAGCGCTAATCTTGTATTTTGCAAAGAAAAATATATAGTCTGCTGTAGTCCAGCCAGCAAGAAGACATTCAAAGCGCTTTTGAAAGCAATAACAAACAAACAAACAAACAAACACAGAACATTTATATCGCGCTTTTCTCCTGGCGGACTCAAAGCGCCAGAGCTGCAGCCACTAGGACGCGCTCTATAGGCAGTAGCAGTGTTAGGGAGACTTGCCCAAGGTCCCCTACTGAATAGGTGCTGGCTTACTGAACAGGCAGAGCCAGGATTCGAACCCAGGTCTCCTGTGTCAGAGGCAGAGCCCTTACCCATTACACTATCCAGCCACTGGTTGTAGCGTCCATTATGGGGGTGTCAGCGGCTACTTATAATAATTAGCACTGATTGGCTCTTTTGTGGCAAGGGGCACTTTCATTAATTGTACATGAACATACTGTGCATATACATGAAAATACTTGTACTTAGTACATGATTATAAATTACAGACTAAACAGGTTGTCTTTCAGTCCTCATTTAACCCTTAGGGCCCGTTCAGACTGCACGTGTTTCCAGCCGCGTTTTGGAAACGCGTGCAGGAGGCCGACACGCACGACATCAGACAATGCATAGAGTGCACTGTCTGATGTTCACACTGCATGCGTTCCGGACCTGTGCGGTCCGGGAACGCATGCTGCACGCAGACTTAGCAAAAACGCACGGCTGTCCCATTCACTTTTCAGTGATGGGATCAGCCACGCAACGCATACAAACGCGGATGGCGTGCGTTCTTACGCGTTGCGTTCCGCATGCGTGGCCATCCGCGTTTGTAATGTGAACCGGCCCTTAGACTGCCGCAAATCGCATCCATACCCAACGGACATGTAAAGGCATTTTAGTACAAAACTACTTCCACCTACAGCAGATATCTACGTAAGCCTTTGCATTTCCCAATACTCCTTTGCCACGGACGTCTAAAAGATGTTTAGTACAGAGTTTTGGTTCAGTGCCAAGTTTCTGTTTTACTTGAAATATGCAAATGATTCTACGTTGATGCAGAAATATGCAAATGTTACTACAAATCTATTCATCTTGAAAATGGACCAATCACAGGCTTTCATTTCATGATTTGATTAGTCCATTTTACAATAGATTTTCATAATAATTATCTTAAATATGTATCATAAAAATAAGCATCATTCTCAATCATTTCAAATGCATTTGCATCTTAATGACATCACTTCCAACTAATGTGGGCTTTGGTAGATGTAGATTTGGGCAAGACATTTAATAAACGCAATTCAAACTTAGATGGCATTGGCGTGTAGCTTTTTCAGTCTAAAGATGGCCACACACCATACAATCTGACTGTACAATCAATCACTAATTTTAACACTATCATGTTGTATAAGAGACTAACTGAAAAATATATCCAAGTCACAGTGAATCTAGTAAAAGTTGTACAGTCAGATTGCATAGTGTGTGGCCACCTTAAGGGTTAAAGAGAACCAGAGACAATAAAATAACATACTTGGGGCTTCCTCCAGCCCCATCAGCCTGGATCGCTGACACGCTGCCTTTCTCCACTGCCTCTGTCCGCTGATACCGGGTCCCGTCATTTTGTCGAGTCGAATCAGTCTACGCAAGTGCAGTGCACTCCCTCTGTACTTCGCAGGCGCATGCGTACAGAGCCGGAGGGCGCCCATGTGCATGCGGAAGACTGGCCGCGTCCGGTGGAAGTGACGGCACCCGGTACCGGCGATAGAGGCAGCGGAGGACGGCGGCGTGGGAGCGATCCAAGCTTATGGGGCTGGAGGAAGCCCCAGGTATGTATAACATCTTTTTTTCATTTTTAAAATACGTTCGTCTCTGGTTCCCTTTAAATAATTCCAGGGATGGAGCTGTCCTGATTGAGCACAGTAAGACATTCCAGAGTGTAGGAGCAGCATGACAGGTGACTTAAAATCTAAGGCTCTGTTCACATCTGAAATCAAAATCGCTGACAGCAGCGATTTTTGATTTTTTGTCCGTTTTTATTTTTCCTTCTCTCGGCGCTCCACTGCGCGGTATGATTGCAGAGTGATTCCGTTTTTTCACTTCCTGAAGTCAGTTAGGAAGTGAACTCTTTGACCTGGAAAAGAATAAATACAATGTATTTATTCTTAAAACCGCAAATGCAATCGCAGCATAAAGCGATTTTGTGAGCGTTTAGCGCTCTTCCTATACCTTCCATTATAGTAAAAACGCTTTAAAAAATGGTACAGGCACCACTTTGCGGAGCGCAAGGTGGAAGAAATGCGCAGATATGAACCTTCTCATAAGGCTGAGACACACCAGAAAAGCTCCCCAAATGCTAGAGGTTTCAAAAGCTCTTTCAATGTAATGCTATGGTTTTTTTTTACAAAACCTCATCGCTCCAGTGTGCACAGACACATAGGATAACATTAGCAGGAGGTTTCAAAAACTCAAAACGCTCAGAAAAACTCTGGTGTGCACCAGGCCATAGCGAATCATTGCACAAGCCTTTTTGTGGGCAATTTTAAAAATTGCCTACGCTTGAAAAAAGCCCCTAAAATGCCCTAGATGTGAACGAGGTCTAAAGATTTGAGGTAGACTGTATATGACTAGATGATAGTCTGGATCAGCCTGATCTGAGATTATGGAAGGTGTATAGAAAAGTCTGTAGCAATAGCAAATCCTTCTTCAAGTATTTGAAGATAAGTGGGCCAGTCTTAAAAAGGTGCTGTAGTAAAATTACATAATGAACAAAAATTGCATTTTTTTTTTTTTACAAAACTCATTATAGATTATTTAGTTTGCCCATTGTAAAATCTTTCCTCTCCCTGATTTACACTTTGAAATGTATCACTGGTGGTGAAATCTTTAATCCTTCCAGGTGATCTGCGCGGAATGTTCATTACTGAGAGTTTTATGAACAGAGGGAGATATTGCTTGCTTGGCTGTTGGAAAATGCTGTTATTTCCCACAATGCAACAACATTTACAGACAGCAAACCATCAGGACTTTGGTCATGACATCACGCTGTGGAAGCCACAGATCCCCCTGATGATCTATGCAATGAAAACGTAAAGATTTCTCGTGGGAAAGGGAGTATCAGTTACTGATTGGGGGGGAAGTTCAATCCCTAGTAAAAGTTCCTCTAAGGGCTAGAACCCACAAGGGCGATTTTCCGAGCATTTAGTGAGCGTTACAAAACGCTAGCGTTTTTCCAAAACGCTCAGCTAATGTAAGCGGATGGGTCAAGTTCGACTGTAGCGTTTGTGCATCCTAAAATCGCAAACGCAGGACATGCAGCATTTTTGGAGCGTCAGCGCTTCAATGTTAAGTATGTAAGCGCTGCGCAATCGCTGTGCAAACGCAATGGCGCGCGTTTTGTTAGCGTTTTTAAAATTCAGAAAGTACCCAGAAGGCTTACAGCTTCCCAGAATGCTATAAGATAAGGTTTCTGTTTCCTGTTGATGGCTTGTGGTACAACGGAAGTGCCACAGAGCTGCAGGCTGTGTGGAAAGTGGCTTCTTCAGGGCAATGTCTCGGAAAAAATGGTTTACAACGGAGGATGTCATCTCCAAAGTGCAGCCACATGAAGTCCTGTACAAGAAAACAAGCAGAGACTACAAAGTGAACCAGCTAGCCAACGAATTATGGGCAAAAATAGCAAAGGAGCTGTATGAGGAGGCTGGATTGACATGGAATATGCTGTCACCCAAACTTCAAGATACAAAAAGTGAGTACCTTTTGTATGTATAAATGATGTCAAGAGTCCCTCTCTCTCTGTCTGTTTGTATATATACACGCACGCACGCACGCACGCACACACACACACACACACACACACACACACACGATTGATGATGTTACATTGCCTTCTTTTTGGATAGTGTGTGAGGTTGTAATGGAGCAGGTGGAAGTTATTCATGCACAATGATGTCCTCTTTGTTCCGCACACAATTATGTAGGACACATGCAGCCTTTACAATTGTCACAGCATTTGCAGTGTTGTAATGGTTGTCCTTCCCAGTCGATACTGGTAGTGCAATGACACATATGTGTGTACAGTAGCAAGAAACCTGTCACAAATTAACATATTTTAATACTGTTTTTATATTATTTTACAGTACAACAAGTGAAAACTCGCTGGAAGGCTAGGTCCACACTAGACACAGTTGCAGGACGGACACTGCAGTCCGGATCAGGGGAAGATTAGGGGAAGTAAATCCGTACTGCAAACTGATGAAGGTGCATCAGTTTTGCATCAGTTTTGCATCAGTTTCCGTTCAGTTTTTTCCTGACAGAAAACGTCTCTATCATTAGGAATGAGTGGGAGGATTTTTTTTGGGCCAATCATAAAGCTCAGGCTATCCGTTTTCACATCAGTTTTTTGCCTGTGGAGCTGGAGATGCGTTTTCTCATTGCTTTCACTACCCCTGCGTGTATCCGTGGTCCTGATCCGTTGCGTGAAAATGCAGCAGGTCCGGACCTTCCGTTCAGGTTTTGAAAACGGGTCCCCGCAAACGCAGACGGATCCGTTTTTTACTTGGGTGAGGCTGGCTGCTATTTTAAACATTAGTATCCGGGACTCCGTTTTTCATCAGGTTTGAAAAACGCAGCCACGGATACGTTTCCGGACCTAGTGTAGACGCAGCCGAAGTCCATAAAAGATAACTTTAGAAGGGAGCTGCTGGAAGAGAAACAGGAAAGCAAAAGTGGTTCGGGGGCATCCAATAGGACAAAATATAGCTTCACTGCAGAACTAGCATTCTTAAAGGAAAGGTTCAGGGAGGGTGGGCAAAAAATAAAAATCAAATTCCACTTACCTGGGGCTTCCTCCAGCCCGTGGCAGGCAGGAGGTGCCCTCGCCGCCGCTCCGCAGGCTCCCGGTGGTCTCCGGTGGCGCGCCCGACCTGGCCAGGCCGGCTGCCAGGTCGGGCTCTTCTGCGCTCCAAGGCCCGGAACTTCTGCGTCCCACGCCGGCGCTCTGACGTCATCGGACGTCCTCCGGGCTCTACTGCGCATGCGCAGTAGTTCTGCGCATGCGCAGTAGAGCCCGGAGGACGTCCGATGACGTCAGAGCGCCGGCGTGGGACACAGAAGTTCCAGGCCTTGGAGCGCAGAAGAGCCCGACCTGGCAGCCGGCCTGGCCAGGTCGGGCGCGCCACCGGAGACCACTGGGAGCCTGCGGAGCGGCGGCGAGGGCACCTCCTGCCCGCCACGGGCTGGAGGAAGCCCCAGGTAAGTGGAATTTGATTTTTATTTTTTACCCACCCTCCCTGAACCTTCCCTTTAAGACCATGTATGGAACTGGAGGAGTAAGTAATGTATAATTGCTTTTGACTATTCTGAACATACATTCACTTTCTGTACAGGCCAACACACACATCTCTCACCATATTTCTTGTTCACACTTGCAATACTTAACAACCTTTGTCCTTCCATAGGCAGGACCGGCCCTAGACTTTTTGCCGCCTGAGGCAAATTTTTAAAAAATTGTCACCGCCGCCCCTCCCCCCCCCCCTCGGGGGGGGGGGGGGGGGGGGGGTCTGCTCTGGGGGGCCGCCGAGCTGGAGGGGTAGCTGGCAGGACGGGGGTATTGGGCCAGCGGCGGGGAGGGGGGGGGGGTCGGACCCCCCCTCCCTCGCCTGGGTCCCCCGTCCTCCGCTCCCCTCCAGCCTAAATAGAAGCAGCCGTATGTGTAAGAGGCACGGGCGGGGAGGACACTCACCTCTTCCCAGCGTGCGCTCCACTGACGTCACTTCCTGCAGGAAGTGATGTCAGTGGAGCGCACGCTGGAGCGAGGAGGAGGTGAGTGTCTCCCCGCCCGTGCCTCTTACATATACGGCTGCTTCTATTTAGGCTGGAGGGGAGCGGAGGACGGGGGACCCAGGCGAGGGAGGGGGGGTCCGACCCCCCTCCCCGCCGCTGGCCCAATACCCCCGTCCTGCCAGCTACCCCTCCAGCTCGGCGGGCCGGCTCCCCGCACCCACGGACGGGCGGGTGCCGCCCCTGGAAATTTGCCGCCTGAGGCAAAAGTTTCACCCCGCCTCATGAGCGGGCCGGCCCTGTCCATAGGACACAAGATAACATGCCGGCTGATCCTGTGGTGACAGTTGATGACGAAGATGCAGAAGAAGACAGGGGAAATACTACTGTATCTTTATTAAGCACCTCAGACACACCAAGTGATGATATGTCTCATAGTAGCAGTGCTACTGTATTGTCTCCTGCGCCTCCTACTACCTCCACTACAAAACAGACAAAACAAATAAGCAGAGGAAGGCGACAAGGTGGAGGTGGCAGATCACAAAGCACTTTTGAAAGTGGTGTATTAAGTTCTATGCAGGAAGCTGTAGGTGTTTTACATCATGCTAGCTGCGATCACTACAATTTTGCTGTAAGTCTTGTCCCATACATGAAAAAAGTACCAGAGGATATAATTTTAGATCTCAGACAGGCGATCATAGATCTAGTTAAAAAAGCTATCAAAACTACACCCTCTACCTCTGTTGAACAATCACAGAGCTCATCTTCATCCTCAACACCCTCACCATCCCCTCCAGTGGCAATTCCACCATATCACAAGCAAGCACCATATGGCACCTTTCCATACCATCACACCTATTATCCGCCTGAAAATGAGTATGCCTACCAAAATTATCCATATAGGCCCCCAAGCAACATGGGTTATTTCCCCTCTTACCAAGGACAACCAACCAATAATGAGCAAACCCAAGAACCACTGTTATATACAGATATTGCACCAAGAAGGCCTCAACCAACAAGTGACAATACTGCCCCAAAACCACCATGTTTTATGGATTTGCTGTCACGAGATGAAAATTAGTTATGTGTAACGAGTTTGACACAATCACGATGTGTTTACAATGTTATTGCTTTGGCCTTCATGGGCGTACATATGACGCCCATGATTTTTATTTTTTTGGGATGTTACTGTTCTATTACTAATTAATATAACATTGTAATACCAATCAATACTGTATATATGACATCTGGACAATAATTAGTGTCTTGAAATCCATGGTTATAAAAAAATAACATATGTTAACGTACATATTGGTACACAAAACAATGTTTGACATGGAAGGACAACTGAAGTGAGAGGGATATGGAGGATGCCATTTTTATTTCAAGCTAATCAATGCCAGTTGCTAATAATCTGCCTGTAACACTATTAACCATAGCCCATAAACACACAAACAGCATATCAGGGGTTGATGACCTTAATATCAGACTTCAGTACTGTAGCTGCATGGTTGTTTCTTATGCTATTCAGATACTACTGCAGCAGGGTTGCCAGGCAACTGGTATTGATTACAACAAAATAAATATGGCAGCCTACGTATACCTCTCACTTAACTTCACCTTTATTACTGTTGCAATGTTAAACAGAGATGTGAAAACATAATCTTTCTTTCTATTACGCATGAACAATTAATATGAAGAACAATTACTACTTTATGCAAGCATGCAAGTAAACATGCATGTTATACCGTATTTCGCGCCATATAAGACGCTCCGGAATATAAGACGCACCCAGGTTTAGAGGGCAAAAACCAGGGAAAAAAAATAAAACCTAAACCTGGTCCACCTATATTCCAGGAGCGTCTTGTACATGTTCGCCCCCAAATGGTGTCCTCCTGTGTCCCCACCATTGTGTTCCTCATGTCTGCCCTAAGTGTCCTCTGTGTTCCCATGTGTCCTCTGTGTCCCCTATGCCTGCCTCATGTGTCTTCTGTGTCCTCCACCTGTGTGTGTATACTGTGCCTGCCTGCTGATACCTGTATGTGCCGCTGCCCTCTCCTCATAGCTGCTCTAAGTGTCCAGCCACATGTCCCCCGCTGGGGTGGGATCGGGCATCCTACACACTAGCGGAGAGGTAAGCCCGCTACAGATTAACACCCGGGGGGCCAGCAATTGCCAGGAGAAGGAAGATGAGGAACACGGGGGATCGGGCATCCTATACACTAGCGGAGAGGTAAGCCCGCTACAGATTAACACCCGGGGGGCCAGCAATCGCCAGGAGGAGGAAGATGAGGAACACAGGGGGATCGGGCATCTTATACACTAGCGGAGAGGTAAGCCCGCTACAGATTAACACCCGGGGGGGGCCAGCAATCACCAGGGGGAGGAAGATGAGGAACACGGGGGATCGGGCATCCTATACGCTAGCGGGGGACATGCGGCTGGACACTTAGAGCAGCTATGGGGAGAGGGCAGCGGCACATGTCAGCAGGCACAGTGTACACACACAGGCAGGGAATTCCCGATGTGCCGGCGGGTCGCGTTTCGTATCGGCGGGCGTTCGTAAGTCGGGGATTCCCTGCCTTTGCCGTATAAGACGCAGGGACTTTTTCTCCCCATTTTTTGGGGAGAAAAAGTGCGTCTTATACGGCGAAAAGTACGGTACTTCCTGTAAGGCCACAGACTGCTGGTTTGTTTACAACGTTTCTTGTACAGTTGTTACAGTAAACTGAACTCCTGTTTTAGTGATTGTGTTAGTTGACATGACATTAAAAAGAAGAATAACATATTGGGCTGTTTTATTTTATGCGTTTATTTACAACTAAATTATAAGATATATTGATGACATATATTGAGTAACCATTGTCAAGTGTGTTTATTCCATTAGTTACATTATGTCATTTCTCACATGGTGACATTTTCACTGCTGGTAGGTGATGTTCCAAATCCTTTTTTGTTTGCACATTGCAAAGAACATTAAACATCTATTGCCCACAATACAGCAAGGTTGACATACAGTAAACTTCACAAAGTAGCTACTTTTCTTGCTTCTTGTAGGAGGGGTTTCACCACAATATCAGCCACAATATCAGCCATACAGCGCCCAGTGATGGTCTGTTTGTGAAAAGGAATAGATTTCACATGTAAAAGGAGGTATCGGCTACTGATTGGGATAAAGTACTATTCTTGGTCTGTGTTTCTCTTTAAATCTTAGCCCAAACTGACATCATTTGAAAGAACCAATGAAATAGCAAAACGCTTTGCTACAATCGCTAATCGCAAACGCTGACAAAACGCTCATCATTTTGCAAAAAACGCTCTAAAAAACGCCGGAAAACGCTTCATTTATCGCTGGTAAAACGCGCATACCAAACGCTAGCGCTTGCGATTAGCGATTGCGTTGTGCAGTGGGTTCCAGCCCTAAAAGAGGATTCGCCATTTTATGGCTAATGCTGGTTGAGTGCCAGGGGAGTCTAAAGGCTCATACACACATCAGACTATAGTCTTTGGAAAATGACAGATCACAGACCAATCTTACCACCCTTCATGTAGTATGAGAGCCATACTCTACACAGTCTATTCTATGGAGCTGCACTCCCCATCAGAAAAAAATCTTTGCAAGATGCTGCACACAAAGATGCTGTACAGACACAAAAGATCAGTATCTGCAAAAGATCTGTTCCTGCCAAAGATCCGTTCCTGCAAATTGCATTCATAGTCTATGAGCTCTGCAGATCATCATACACACCTTGTTTAACTGACATTCATCTGCAGATCAAGCAATCATCTGCAGATCTGAAAATCCATCCTGGTGGATCTGATCTGCAGATGAATGCCAGTTAAATCATGTGTGTATGATGATCTGCAGATCTCATAGACTATCATTGCAATTTGCAGGAATGGATTTTTGCCAGGAACAGATCTTTTGCAGATACTGATCTTTTGTGTCTGTACAGCATCTGTGTGTGCAGCATCTTGCAAAGATTTTTTTCTGATGTGGAGTTCAGCTCCATAGAAAAGACTGTGTAGAGTATGGCTCTCATACTACATGAAGGGTGGTAAGATTGGTCTGTGATCTTTCATTTTCAAAAGACTATGGTCTGATGTGTGTATGTGGCCTAAGGTGCCCATTATGATTGTACTTTGTGTTTCCTCTGCTAAGAAATTTGCACTCAGTGTTTTCTCAGAAATTGAGTGATAGCACCATAACAGGAAAATCCTTATAGCTCAACCTCAGGACAAGCAGAAAATAGCTGGTTTATCACTCTGGGCACACTGCTGGACTCCGGACATGGCAGTGGGATTTGAAGCTGTGGTAAAGGCAGTGTCCCTCAGACTATCTTCCAACAACATCTGAAGAGGCTCAGGAAAGTCAGAGCTGAGTGGTGAGCAGGGGGGAAACAGAGCAGCAATGGACTCTTCAGATAGCCGCCATTCATACAGGAGAAGAAAAACACCCAAAAATACAAAACCACAAAGCAGCTGAGGAGTCAATCACTTAATGTCTGAACAGAGCAGAACTTTGAAGGGAATTGATAACACCTTTTTTGGAAACACCACTTGCCTTGCTTGGCTGCTGTATTCATCATGCTCTGCATCTAAATCCTAACCCTACTCTCAGACAGAAGCCTCCCCCTCCAATGCCTAACCCTACCTCCTTTCCCGACGCCTAACCCTAAAACACTCAGTCCTAACCTTATCATATTCAAAACAAAAATTTGCAAAAACAAAAAATTTGCAATTACAAATGACAAAAATTTGCAAAAACTATCACGTTTTAGTTTTCAAAAAGGAAAAGTTTTGATTAGATGGGCCCAGCACCTGCTATTTTTCAGGGCATCAACATTTCTGCTTTGGGCCCCAAACAGCCAATATTTGCATTAGTGCCTATAGGGCGCCCAAATTGTGCAGTAGCCGCAGGCACCCAAATTTCCTGCTTCTGTGTTGTACATCACATTGTTCACAGATGTCATGGGGAAGCTTCATGCAATAACTTTTAGCTAGCGTGTGTTCTGAACCTTAGGGCTACTTTCCACTAAGAAACGCGATTGCGTTGTGATGCAGTTGCGTTTCTTCTATTTTGCACTACAACAGTTCCGCCATGATCTGCCGGGTGTACAGCGCCATTGCAATTTTCTAACAGGAGAAAAAGATGGCTGGAAAAAATATTTTAAATCACAGAATTGCTTAAAAATCTCATAGTGGCGCGATTGCTATGTGATTTTGCTGCACCTTTATACATTGTGATTGGGAGAAATTGCATCACAGATGCAGCGCACTAGTGAAAACCCTGCAAATGCCTTTTGTTTTAAAAAGGCAAAGTAGTTCTTTGTGGTAAAATCTTTGCTGACCTGAAGAGTGATGTTTCTTTTTCTCTTAGTACTTTTTCTCTGAGTATGTGGTGAGTACGTAGCTTAAAGTGTACCGGAGATGAGCTAACTCAATAATATATACCTGGGGTTTCCTCCAGCCCCTTCTGGCCTGATCGCTCCTTGTCATCCTCTTCTCCCTCTCCGTTCGCCTGCAATTGGCCCAGGAAAGTCCTCCGGTCCAGGGCCAACTGCGCATGCCCAGCCACACTCGCTTCTGCCACGTTCACCCCACCTGGTGCGTATTGCACCTGTGCAGTACTACTACACAGGTCCAGAATACTCTTGGTGCTGGGAGCGAGACAGGGGAGCGTGCCTGGCTGGCCTGTGCATGCCCCGACTGACGGATTTTCCGGGGCCAGTAGCAGGCGAACGGAGAGGGAGAAGAGGAAGCCGTGGGAACGAGCAGGCTAGAGGGGGCTGGAGGAAGCCCCAGGCATGTATATTTTATTGAGGGGGCCCCGTCTCTGGTACATTTTAAAGAGACACTGTAACAAAATGTTGAGCCTTATTTCTTCTATCCTATAAGTTCTTATACCTGTTCTAATGTGCTCTGTCTTACTGCAGCCTTTTCTAGTTGCACTGTCTCTGTAATAAATCTTATCTTCTTTCCTCTGTCGGCTCTGTCGGGCTCAGGCTGGAATGTGTGGAATGTGCAGCCCTGCTTGTGATAGGCAGAAGCTTTACACACCCTCTCCAAGCTCTGCATGAATCACACAGTAAGCTGTGCTCAGCCTATCATACTCTGGTTAGAAGCCATGTCTTTTGTTTGTAAACACTGCATAAAACTGGCAATTACAAGCCAGGATTGAAGCAGGGAGTGGCAGAAACAGCAGAGAGGGGCCCAGGAGAACATAATGAAGAGAATGGTATGCTTTTATTGTAAGAATTTTACAGTACAGATTCTCTTTAAGCTACGTATTCACCACCCGACAGGTCCAGTGACGTCCCCTTGATGACGGTCGAGAGCGACGCCTCTCATGCTTGTGACGTCACGCGACTATATGACGCGTGCAAACAGGAAGTAAGCGATAGCAGTACGCTGAGTCATCGGGGATCTGAAAGATCCGCCGTGTCTGTCGCTTAATGATGCACAATCGCCGTGTTGGGGCTTATATTAAATGATGTTGCCTGACATAGGGCAACATCGCCGCAAGTATCACCAGGTGGGTACGAGGCTTTAGTCTAACCTAAAATGGAGTCTGGAGATTACTGGCTTGTGTTACTTAGCGCTCATTCATATTACATGGCACTGTGTTGGGACAGTACTGTATGTTGTAAACTGTGTGATTTCTGGAGTTTTGTTTTTGCATTCAGGGAGCAGGAGAAATGTGCTGAATCACCGGGTGAGGGTGGGGTGGAGACTCACCAGAGGATGCTGGAAGAAACTGATAATGACCATCTGCCATAGGCGGCAAAGGTTTCCTTCTCAAAAGCCTGACACTCAGAGATGTCACATGGCGGGAATAAGTCCTGGCAGTCACTGTCGTTCCATTCCTGCCTGTCAGACAAGGATTCAGATGAAATGCCTCTTGAGCCCCAGAGGTTTATTTCCCCCTAGTGACCAGGACATTTTTTACAATTTGGCACTTCACAACTTTAATGGTTTTTTGCTCAGTTATACAACTTAGCACCCAAATGAATTTTACCTCCTTTTCTTTTCACAAACAGAGCTTTCTTTTGGTTGTATTTGATTGCTGCTGCTATTTTTAGTTTCCTTTTTTTTTTTGTAAATAAAGGACTTACATTTTCTAAAAAAAACAATATACAGATAAGTTAATTGGCTTCCCCTAAATTGGCCCTAGACTTTAGGGTACATATACATGGCATACAAATGTATTTAGCTGCAAAGCCGAAACTAAAGACAGAAGATTGCAGCGTGCAGTTTTGAGAGATAATTCGCACCAGCAACAATTGTACACAGCCAACAACATACTGACTGATCTCACAACAGAAGTCTGCCACGGACTTGTAAAGTGATCATCATTGTCTGCTTCCAAGCTGTCCGTCTTTAAGACATTCGTACACACAACAACTTACATTCTGGAAGTCTCTGGATGTTATGGCGATGTTTTGTTCACATTTTTGGTGAATAGACAACCTGCTTTTTTAAGAAACGGCCAGTGCTGGTCATTTTTTCTTGTGGTCTATACTAGTGTTGGGCGAACAGTGTTCGCCACTGTTCGGGTTCTGCAGAACATCACCCTGTTCGGGTGATGTTCGAGTTCGGCCGAACACCTGATGGTGTTCGGCCAAACCGTTCGGCCACATGGCCGAACTAAGAGCGCATGGCCGAACGTTCCCCAAACGTTCGGCTAGCGCTGTGATTGGCCGAACGGGTCACGTGGTTCGGACCCGAACGTGCTCTGATTGGCCGAACTGTCACGTGGTTCGGGTAAATAAATACCCGAACCACGTCATATCTCCACCATTTGTCTGTGGGTTTAGCTTTGGGTAGGCAGGCAGGGTAGTTCGCGCTCCAGCCACGCTAGCCAGGGTCCCCCCAGTCATTGTGTCGCTGCTGGGAATAGTAGTACACCGCTCGCTCAGCCACACTATTTAGCATTGTATTTACTGCCACTCTGTGTACCTCGCTCAGCCACACTATATAGCATTCTGTTTACTGCCACTCTGTGTCTGCTGGGAATAGTAGTACACCGCTCGCTCAGCCACACTATATAGCATTGTGTTTACTGCCACTTTGTGTACCTCGCTCAGCCACACTATATAGCATTCTGTTTACTGCCACTCTGTGTCTGCTGGGAATAGTAGTACACCGCTCGTTCAGCCACACTATATAGCATTCTGTTTACTGCCACTCTGTGTACCTCGCTCAGCCACACTATATAGCATTCTGTTTACTGCCACTCTGTGTCTGCTGGGAATAGTAGTACACCGCTCGCTCAGCCACACTATATAGCATTCTTTTTACTGCCACTCTGTGTACCTCGCTCAGCCACACTATATAGCATTGTGTTTACTGCCACTCTGTGTCTGCTGGGAATAGTAGTACACCGCTCGCTCAGCCACACTATATAGCATTCTGTTTACTGCCACTCTGTGTACCTCGCTCAGCCACACTATATAGCATTGTGTTTACTGCCACTTTGTGTCTGCTGGGAATAGTAGTACACCGCTCGCTCAGCCACACTATATAGCATTGTGTTTACTGCCACTCTGTGTACCTCGCTCAGCCACACTATATAGCATTCTGTTTACTGCCACTCTGTGTCTGCTGGGAACAGTACTACACCGCTCGCTCAGCCACACTATATAGCATTGTGTTTACTGCCACTTTGTGTCTGCTGGGAATAGTAGTACACCGCTCGCTCAGCCACACTATATAGCATTGTGTTTACTGCCACTCTGTGTACCTCGCTCAACCACACTATATAGCATTGTGTTTACTGCCACTCTGTGTCTGCTGGGAACAGTACTACACCGCTCGCTCAGCCACACTATATAGCATTGTGTTTACTGCCACTCTGTGTACCTTGCTCAGCCACACTATATAGCATTGTGTTTACTGCCACTCTGTGTCTGCTGGGAACAGTAGAACACCGCTCGCTCAGCCACACTATATAGCATTGTGTTTACTGCCACTCTGTGTCTGCTGGGAACAGTAGTACACCGCTCGCTCAGCCACACTATATAGCATTGTGTTTACTGCCACTCTGTGTCTGCTGGGAACAGTAGTACACTGCCGCTCACTCAGTCACCCCATTACTATATAGCATTGCTGGGATCTGTAGTACTCTGCTCACCGACCCATACCATTGTACTGCCAGTCACTGTGTATATTGCTGGGATCTGTAGTACTTCACTCACCGTCAACCACTATATAGCATTGCGTACTCTGCCAGTCAGTGTGTATATTGCTGGGACCAGTAATACTCCACTCAACGTCAACCACTATATGAGCTCACCATGAGTTCCTCAGAGACCTCCGCTGTGAGCAGCACTCCCAACAACAGCAACAGCCAACGCCTCACGCAAGCTATAACATCCACCCCAGCAGCCAGTAGTCAGCAGCAGCCCTCCCCGGAGGAGAACGTTGTGTCCATCGGTCCGGCGCCAGAGCGATTATTGAGGGCTGCCATTGAGGAGATGATGGGGCCTGATGTGGAGGAGGAGGTCGGGCTCAGGCCAGCATCCCAAGTTAATGTTGAGGACGATGAGGGGTCTGTGTCTGGGGATGTTGGGGTGGCAGAGGTGGTGGGTGGGTCAGACTCAGGAGAAGAGTTGCATGATGAGGATGATGATCGGGACCATCTGTATGTGCCTCAGAGTCCGACCCCGGAAAACATGTTGTATCGTGTGTTGATGTACTAAAATCTGCGTTCCCACTTCCCAGTACTGCCCGGGTCCACGGATCCATATAATTTTTTGGGCAGCACTATAAAAACTGTGGTACTATGAGTGAGTTTGGTATGGTCCTTCTGTGCTGTCACACTCACCGTCTGTCTGCAGATGGATTGTTCAACACAGCTACGCCATCTGACATGTAGTCCTTGACCATCTTCTCCAGGCGATTGGTGTTGGAGGACGTGGAACTGCCCGATTGCTGTTCTGTGGGCTGCTGCATGGGTGTCAGAAAATGTTCCCACTCCAAGGACACTGCCAATACCATTCCCTTTTGGGCACTAGCAGCAGCTTGTGTTCTTTGCTGCCCTCCTGGTCCTCCTGGGTTTGCTGAAGTCAGTCTGTCGGCATACAACTGGCTAGAGAAGGAGGAGGATGTCAATCTCCTCTCTAAAGTCTCCATCCTCAAGGGCCTGCTGGAATTGTTCCATTTTTTACCTGTCTGACACTTTCTTCAATCAGTTTTTTAACATTGTGTTTGTATAAACTGGGTATAAACCCAGTAATTGGTGTTGTCCAGAATAATGAATAATAATGAATAGTGAATAATGCGCGGGCCGCGTTCAATGCAGTCTAGCATGAATTGAGCCATGTGTGCCAGAGAATCCTGCCAGACTCCTTTGTCTTCATGTTCTTGTGAGCGTTGTGATTGTTGTGATGCACCATATTCGTCACCAGCATCACTTTCTTCCTCTTCTGCTGTCCATTCCCGCTAAATTGTGGAAGTCCAACGTGCACCGCTCTGTCCCTCGGCAGTGGGGGCATCCAATTCCTGCTCCAACTCCAGCTGTTCCTCGTCCTGTTCTTTGTCATAGCTGGGACCAGCGTTTCCTGAGGCAGGTTGCCTGATGTTGGTATCATCACGCTGATCGTTTTCATCTTCAGATTCCCCCACTTGCATCATGCCAGCGGTTTCCATCTTCAACATTGATTTCTTCAGTAAACACAGCAGTGGTATTGTAATGCTGACTGTAGAGTTGTCACTGCTCAGTCACAAGCAACGTGGATTGCTCAAAATTTTGGAAGGACTTGGCAGAGATCCAACATGGTGGCCCAATCAGATCCACAGAAGCTTGGTAGCTAGCTGCTGGAATGCGCCTCGGCACTGTGCAAAAGCATGCTAGCATGTGCAGCGTAGAATTCCAGCGCGTAGGGAGGGACATCACCCAGCGAGCGATGGTGCGCTAGATTGAAGCGCTACTGCATCTCTTGGTGAGTCCTTCAGAAGCGGTACTGGACCTTAAAAAATGTTTTGTTTTGTTTTCCTTCAACAGAAGATCTGCCACGTTTGAGTGAGGAGGACGCCGCCGACCCCGACACCAAGCTGAACCCCGGCGAACTCCAAGCAGAGGATCTTCAGGAACCCTCAAGGCTTTGAGCAAGCTGAGGAGGATTAGCAGTCCCGACGAGACCTCTCCTCATATGTGACTGTGTGCAGTGGAGTAGAGCTCCCCAGAACAACCTCTCACTTGTCACTTTGTCACTGGTCACTTTGTCACTTTGTCATTTTGTCACTTTGTCACTTGTCACTTTGTCATTTTGTCACTTTGTCAGTCACTTTGTCACTGGTCACTTTGTCACTTGGTCACTTGACACTTGGTCACTTGGTCACTTGTCCAGATGATCTTGGTACACCTCCTGCGATTCAAATTCCTGCACACATTGCTCTGGGATTTGGGTGTGATGAATGATGCATCTAACTGGCCACCGGAGGCAATTAAGGCCTTCAAAACATTGAAAGCAGTGGTGCTCAGCAGAGCTCGAATATTCGAGTAGCTCGAATATTCGAGCTCTTTTTCAGCTATTCGAGCTCGGTATTCGAGCTCCGAATAGCTGCAGCTATTCGAATGGGCTATTCGAGTAAACGCGAATAGCCCATTCACTATTCGAGCTATTCGAGCAAACGGCGCTATTCGAGCTCGGGTACCGAGCTCGAATAGCGTCATAGCCCAGATTGATGTCCTTAGAGCCAATCAGAGGGCTCCCAGGCCCTCTGACGGCAGCCAATCACAGAGGGGGACCCTGGCCAGCCCCTACCCTATAAATAGCGGCCGCCATGTTAGGTTTCTCCGTCCTTGCCTGAGACTTGCATAGAGAGAGAGTTGCTCCTTTGTGCTTTGGCTTAGCAAGAGCTCTATTGTGGTCATTTACCTAGCGTTTTTGCTCACATACACCTCCTATACACACCTATATTGTTGTTAGTTAGATAGACATTGTATTTTAGTTAGTAGCTTTTGTGTTACATAGACAGAGACAGCTGCTGCAGGCAAGCTTACAGCTTTAGGCCTCAGGGCCTGCCTGTGTGGGCAGCTGTTCTCTCCTGTCCTCTGTTAGTATATTTCTCTCATCTATACCAGTATTTCTGCTGTCCTTTACTACTGATTGATTCTGTATTTAGTATTGTAGTTATACTGTACTAGGACACTCACTGTCACTGTTCATAGGCTAAGGCTAAGGCTACTAGCTCCTGCGTGTGTGCACTCACTGTCTTGTACACACACACTCTATTTCCTTCTGATTACTGATTGATTATTGTAATTAGTTGTACTTACTGTTACTACTTACTCTTACTGTACTAGGAGTCTAGGACACTCAGTCACTGTTCATAGGCTACTAGCTCCTGCGTGTGTGCACTCACTTTCTGTGTACTGTACACACACACTCTATTTCCTTCTGATTACTGATTGATTATTGTAATTAGTTGTACTTACTGTTACTACTTACTCTTACTGTACTATAGGAGTCTAGGACACTCAGTCACTGTTCATAGGCTACTAGCTCCTGCGTGTGTGCACTCACTGTCTGTGTACAACACACTCTATTTCCTTCTGAAGTTCTGATTACTGATTGATTATTGTAATTAGTTGTACTTACTGTTACTACTTACTCTTACTGTACTAGGACACTCAGTCACTGTTCATAGGCTAGCTCCTGCGTGTGTGTGTGCACTCACTGTCTGTGTAGTGTGTACACACTACACACACTCTATTTCCTTCTGATTACTGATTGATTATTGTAATTTCTAGTTGTACTTCCTGACTCTTACTACTTACTTACTGTAGTAGGGACACTCACTCAGTCACTGTTCATAGGCTAGCTCCTGCGCGTGTTTGCGCGTGCGTGCACTCACTGTCTGTAGTGTACACACACTAAATTTACTTGTGATTACTACTGATTATTGTAACTGCTAGTTGTACTTCCTGACTGTTACTACTTACTTACTGTATTAGGGACACTCACTCAGTCACTGTTCATAGGCTAGCTCCTGCGCATGTGTGCGCGTGCGTGCACTCACTGTCTGTAGTGTACACACACTAAATTTACTTGTGATTACTACTGATTATTGTAACTTCTAGTTGTACTTCCTGACTGTTACTACTTACTTACTGTACTAGGGACACTCACTCAGTCACTGTTCATAGGCTAGCTCCTGCACGTGTTTGCGCATGCGTGCACTCACTGTCTGTAGTGTACACACACTAAATTTCCTTGTGATTACTACTGATTATTGTAACTTCTAGTTGTGCTTCCTGACTGTTACTACTTACTTACTGTACTAGGGACACTCACTCAGTCACCTCACCCACCAACCCACTCCATTAAAGTACCTCACTTTTAACCCGCCCTTTTAAAAAACTTTTGTCTTTACGCCCAAAACATCGAAGATGTCTGGAAGTGGCAGCCAGCGCGGTTTGGGCAAGGGGAAGGGCAGCAAGGGAATCAGGAGGAGAGGGAGCAGCATTGTGGCAGGCCGCGGCCGCGCCACCATGCACAGTTCCGCAGCAGCAGCGTCAGTGGCTAACATTCCTCCCATAGCCACTGGCCGTGGACGCCTTGGGCGCCGCCCAGCAGGAGCATCTGCAACTCACGCTGCAGAGACACAGCAACAGCAGCGTGTAGCACCTGCTCCGATTTTCCTCCAGCCGGGTCGGAAACGTCCCATTGAGGAAAAGCATGCAGACACTGTGGTGCAACTCATGACGGAGGATGAGCAGCCCGCCATCAGCTCTGCATCCGAGGCCTCCACCCTCACCACCACCACCACCACCCCTGTTCGCAGCAGCCGCCCAGCAGGGTCTGGGGAGGAGGCCAGTTCACCGTCACAAGTTGGCGACCTGTCACTCAGCAGTATTTTTACCCCAGGCACCATCAGGGTATTGTCTGCTGTTGTTGGCGATTTGGAGGAGGAGATGCTGATGGGCACTTTGGGGGATGAGGGATTGGACAGCAAGACTGTGGCGACAGTCAAGCAGCCCATCCATGCATCAGGAGAGGAGTTTGGGGGGTCATCATCCCAGCAGGACATGTTTCAGGAGGGGGAGGATGATGATGACCCGGTGACAGACAGAGACTGGGTGCCACCACCTCCAGGGGATGTCGTCCTCAGCAGCTCTGAGGAGGAGGAGGAGGATGCGCTTGTGGGCCTTGCAAGGAGGCGCATCATTGCAAGCATTGGCAGCAGTAGGCAGGTTCCACAGCCTGCTGGTGTCTCAGGCTCAGCAGCAGCAGCAGCAGCATCTGCCAGTACCACCACCAGCCGCACCCAAGCCCCCCCCCCCCCCCAACCACCACAGGGAGACAGGCGGCAGCAGCGCTTCCATGCCGTAGGGGGATGTTTCTGTCACCAATCTGGCGATTTTTCACCATGCCCACTGTGTACAGCAAGTACGCCACTTGCAACCACTGTCAGCGGAAGTTGAGCAGAGGTGCAGACCCCTTAAAGTTCAGCACCAGCTCGCTCATCAACCACCTTGCTGCGAAACATTTCCACCAGCATGAGGAGTTCCAGAGGCTGAAGGCATCTGGTGCTGGCAGTGGCACCACACCCATCACTGCACAGCCTTCAGCTGCAGCAGCAGCAGCAACAGCAGCCACCCGCCCTCCTGCTCCTCCAGCAGCACCAGCAGGAGTGCGGAAACGCACTGCTCCTCCCCCCTCTGCAACTCCTGCCGCCGACACTGAGGCCTGTTCTGGCAGCCAGTCCTCAGTGGCCTCCTCCGCTGTGTCTGCTGATTCCCGTGCCAGCAAAAGGCCACGCCAGAGCCTTTTGAGCGAGTCATTCCAGGGGGTGGTTAGGGCTCTGCCTCCCAGCAGCCGTCGCGTGCGGCAGCTGAACGGCTTGCTGGCACGGGCCATGTGCTCCCAACTCCTGCCGTACATGCTCGTGCAGGAGGGGAGCGACATTCGTGCGCTGCTTGCTTGCGCAGCCCCAGACTGGCAGCTCCCCAGCAGACACTTCTTTGCCCGCAAGGCCATTCCTGCACTGCACCGCTTTGTGATGGCCAATGTGGAGCGAGGGCTGGAGCACGCGGTTGGTGAAAGGGTCCACGTCACCATGGACTCCTGGAGCAGCCGCTTCGGGACAGGCCGCTACCTGTCCTTCACTGTCCACTGGGTCAGCTTGGTGGATGGGGGTGAGGATGGGAGAGCAGCAGCGGGCACAGCAGCAGCAGCAACACAGTTGGTGGTGCCACCCCGCAGGGTCAGGGGAACTGCAGCAGGTTCCTCCGATCCTCTGCCATCCTCCGGCACACCTGGCCAAACCCCCCGCCTCAGCAGCAGCGTGAAGGCCCGCCACTGCCAAGCGCTGCTGCACTTGGTCAGCCTTGGGAAGACCAAGCTGACGGCAACCCATGTGTTGGCCAAACTCCAGGAGCAGGAGAGGATTTGGCTGACCCCCAGAGGCCTCAGAGTTGGAGAGGTGGTGGCCGACAATGGGGCCAATCTGGTTGCCGCAATAGACAGGGGAAACCTGACCCACATCCCCTGTCTTGCCCACGTGCTGAACTTGGTGGTGCAGAAGTTCTTGCGCACCTACCAGGGGATGGGCAAACTGCTGGAAACGGAAAGGAACGTTGTGCGTCACTTCCGGCGCTCAGCTGCAGCCTGTGCGAGCCTGGAAGACGTGCAAAAGGAGCTGGATCTGCCACGCCATCGGCTGATCCTTGACGTTCCGACTCGCTGGAACTCCACCCTGGCGATGTTGGAGCGTCTGGTTGAACAGAAGCACGCTGTCAACCAGTACCTTGCCCTAGCCACTGTTTCCGCCGCTCAGAGAAGGGACAAGACCAGCAACATCCCGTCCATCGTCCCCGATGATGACTGGAGGCACATGCAGCAGGTGTGCTTAGTGCTGGCTCCCTTTCTGCAGGCCACTAACATGGTGAGCAGGGACCATGCTATGGTCTGCGAGTGGGTGCCCCTGGTTTGTCTGCTGAACAGGGCCCTCGATGCTTTGCTGGAACAGGGAGCGGCAGCCTTGGACCAGCAGGAGCGGCAAGCAGCTGCACAGTCCACCTCTGAGGGGGAGGAGGAGGAGGACTTGGTGGAGGTCCCTGACCTTGCTGCTGATGAGGGGGAGCAGCACAGTGCAGCTGAGTTGGTGTGGGGGTGGAGAGAGGATGAGGCTGACGAGGCAGAGGAGGAGGATGAGGACAGCAGCACTGCCGTCGATGTGCCAGCAGACGTGGCCCGCCTCTTCCCAATGGCAGCGCACATGCTGACGTGCCTGCGCAGGGACCCCAGGGTGATCCAGATGAAGCAGAGGGAGGACATCTGGATCAGCATGATGTTGGACCCACGCCTCAAGGGGAAGTTGAGCCAGTTCCTGCCGCCTGCAGGAGGAGACCCAGCGCAACAAATAAGGAGCTTGCAGCAGGCCCTTGTTGAGCGCTTGGAGGAAGCCTTCCCCCAGCCTTCCACCCCCACTGTCCAGCAGCCAGCACAGAGGCAGCAGCAGGTGCCTGCATCCAGCAGCAAGCGCCCCACAGACCTGCTGTCTCTCAGCCACGAGCTCTACAGGACTGTAGAGGCTCCGGCAGCAGTGACTAGAGAGGAGGTGCATGCAGCAGCATCCTCCTCCGGTCACAGCCAGCGCCTGACTCGCATGGTGGCTGACTACATGGGGTCCTACAGCGGGCTTGACAGCGATGCCCCTGTTGATCCCATGGAGTATTGGGTCAAGCGCCTGGAGATCTGGAGCGAGCTGGCGCAGTACGCCCTGGAAGTGCTGTCCTGCCCCCCTTCCAGCGTGCTGTCCGAGCGCTGCTTCAGTGCAGCTGGTGGTGTGGTCACCGAGAAACGCTCACGTCTGTCTCACAAGTCTGTGGACAGACTGACGTTTCTCAAGATGAACCAGGCGTGGGTGGAAGGCGAGTTCCTGGCCCCTGTTGTCGGCGAGAGGGGGACATGAACTGGCTAAGAACCATCGTTAATGTGCCTTACCACCCTTTACCACCTCCTGGCTCCTGCTCACTAAGCCAGCCTGGTTCACTTTGACTATTACGTCGCCTGCAGTAGAGTGACCATATTTTTGTGGGTCCAACCTGGGACGGGGGGGGGGGGGGGGGCGGCGCGCGCAGCGCGCCGCGGCGAAAAGTGGGAAGGAGTGAGGAGCACGCAGCGGCGAAGACTGGGGGAGGGGGGCGCCGAAAAAATGGGCGTGGCCATGACATTGTATGGGCGGAGCTAACGTAATGATGTAACAGCGAGGCATAAGAAAGCAGTGTTTACGCCATGATGTGGACAAACGAGACTTTGTATCATGGGTGTGCAGAAACTGTGTGATGCTAATAGTATACCGTAACCACAAAGCAGCAAACATAGCCATCTATGACCATTAAATAATAAATGCAGTAACAGTTACCCCGGACACCAGAAAATAAACGCAATAGGCAACATGTCAGTATAAAATAAATGCAATGCGGGCAAACATGTCAGTACAAAATAAACGCAATGCGGGCAACATGTCAGTACAAAATAAACGCACTGCGGGCAAACATTTCACCAGAAAAGAAACGCACTGCGGCCAAACATTTCACCAGAAAAGAAACGCACTGCGGGCAAACATTTCACCAGAAAAGAAACGCACTGCGGCCAAACATTTCACCAGAAAAGAAACGCAATGCGGGCAAACATTTCGCCAGAAAAGAAACGCACTGCGGGCAAACATTTCGCCAGAAAAGAAACGCAATGCGGGCAAACATTTCGCCAGAAAAGAAACGCACTGCGGGCAAACATTTCACCAGAAAAGAAACGCACTGCGGCCAAACATTTCACCAGAAAACAAACGCAATGCGGCAAACATTTCGCCAGAAAAGAAACGCACTGCGGGCAAACATTTCGCCAGAAAAGAAACGCAATGCGGGCAAACATTTCGCCAGAAAAGAAACGCACTGCGGGCAAACATTTCGCCAGAAAAGAAACGCAATGCGGGCAAACATTTCGCCAGAAAAGAAACGCACTGCGGGCAAACATTTCACCAGAAAAGAAACGCACTGCGGCCAAACATTTCACCAGAAAACAAACGCAATGCGGCAAACATTTCGCCAGAAAAGAAACGCACTGCGGGCAAACATTTCGCCAGAAAAGAAACAATGCGGGCAAACATTTCACCTGGAAAAGAAACAATGCGGGCAAACATTTCACCTGGAAAAGAAACAATGCGGGCAAACATTTCACCTGGAAAAGAAACAATGCGGGCAAACATTTCACCTGGAAAAGAAACAATGCGGGCAAACATTTCACCTGGAAAAGAAACAATGCGGGCAAACATTTCACCTGGAAAAGAAACAATGCGGGCAAACATTTCACCTGGAAAAGAAAGCATTTACTCACCTGGCAGAAGTGTCCGGCCTCTGGCGCGCTTCCTCCTCCTGCTCTGGTCTCCCGCGCTGACAGGGCTACGGCAAGATGGCGCCCGAAGCCCTGTACTAGTGACACAAATAGGTCTCCAGTACAGGGCTTCGGCAGCCATCTTGCCGTAGCCCTGCTCGCCTGCCGGTGTCGGAAACAGACACCGGAAGAGGAGGCTGGAGCGGGGCTGCGGGCAATGAACTGGCACGGCGTCTATAGACACCGCTGCCAGTTCATTGAGGAGAGAGTGGCCAGAGTCCCGAGGCCGGGACCTCATGCAGCCTGGGACAGCGGACCCCGAATCCGGGACGTGTCCCGGGCAATCCGGGACGTCTGGTCACTCTACCTGCAGCCACACATTTTACACCTACAGTGGGCTGCTGTGTACTGCCCTTCTGCTGTCTGTCTGTGTTTCCCACTGCCAGGGTACACAGATTTACCTTCTGCTGCCACTCTGCCACCAGCTATTACGTCAAACAATAGCTATATATCTGTGTAATTTGTTTTACAAACAAAACCAAAAAACCATTAAAAAAAAGGTTTAATTTTTCTGAGGTGCCCGGGTTGAAAACTGTGTTGTCCCAGTTGTGTATTGGACACGATGTGGGCTGCACGACCGCTGTCTGGGACCTCCTGTTGTGTTCATTTACGGCCTGGTATCACCGCTAGGTACCAGGGCTATTATGTCACGCTGCCTGCCTGCTGCCACACTCACACTACTCCTCCATTCCTCCTGCTGCTGCTGTCTGTCTGTGTTTCCCACTGCCAGGGTACACAGAATTACCTTCTGCTGCCACACTGCCACCAGCTATTACGTCAAACAATAGCTGCTCACATTACTCCTCCATTCCTCCTGCTGCTGCTGCTGTCGGTCTGTGTTTCCCACTGCCAGGGTACACAGAATTACATTCTGCTGCCACTCTGCCACCAGCTATTACGTCAAAGAATAGCTATATCTGTGTAATTTGTTGTAAAAACAAAACAAAAAAATAAAAAAATAAAAAAAGGTTTAATTTTTCTGAGGTGCCCGGGTTGAAAACTGTGTTGTCCCAGTTGTGTATTGGACACGATGTGGGCTGCACGACCGCTGTCTGGGACCTCCTGTTGTGTTCATTTCCGTCCTGGTATCACCGCTAGGTACCAGGGCTATTATGTCACGCTGCCTGCCTGCTGCCACACTCACACTACTCCTCCATTCCTCCTGCTGCTGCTGTCTGTCTGTGTTTCCCACTGCCAGGGTACACAGAATTACCTTCTGCTGCCAGTCTGCCACCAGCTATTACGTCAAAAAATAGCTATATCTGTGTAATTGGTTGTAAAACCAAAACTACAAAACCATTACAAAAAAAAAGGTTTAATTTTTCTGAGGTGCCCGGGTTGAAAACTGTGTTGTCCCAGTTGTGTATTGGACACGATGTGGGCTGCACGACCGCTGTCTGGGACCTCCTGTTGTGTTCATTTACGGCCTGGTATCACCGCTAGGTACCAGGGCTATTATTTTACGCTGCCTACCTGCTGCCACACTCACACTACTCCTCCATTCCTCCTGCTGATGCTGCTGTCTCTCTGTGTTTCCCACTGCCAGGGTACACAGAATTAACTTCTGCTGCCAGTCTGCCACCAGCTATTACGTCAAACAATAGCTGCTCACATTACTCCTCCATTCCTCCTGCTGCTGCTGCTGTCGGTCTGTGTTTCTCACTGCCAGGGTACACAGAATTACATTCTGCTGCCACTCTGCCACCAGCTATTACGTCAAACAAAAGCTATATATCTGTGTAATTTGTTTTACAAACAAAACCAAAAAACCATAAAAAAAAGGTTTAATTTTTCTGAGGTGCCCGGGTTGAAAACTGTGTTGTCCCAGTTGTGTATTGGACACGATGTGGGCTGCACGACCGCTGTCTGGGACCTCCTGCCTGCTGTGTTTATTTACAGCCCTGGTATCACCGCTAGGTACCAGGGCTATTATGTCACGCTGCCTGCCTCATTGACTGCCTGCTGCCACACACTCATCCTCCTCCTCCTGCTGCTGAATTTACCTCCTGCTGTCTGTGTGTTTCCACTGCCAGGGAGCACATACAATGGCGCTTCCAACATGCGTGCGCCACCAGCTATTTGTTACGCTCAAAAATAGCTGCATTTCTTTAAAAAAAAAAATTGAAAAGAGAAATAAGTGAAGAAGAAGACGATATAGAAGAAGATGAAGAAGATGAAGAAGAAGAAGATGAAGAAGAAGAAGAAGAAGAAGGAGAAGAAGAAGAAGATGAAGATGAAGAAGAAGAAGATGAAGAAGATGAAGAAGATGAAGAAGAAGATGAAGAAGATGAAGAAGATGAAGAAGATGAAGAAGAAGATGAAGAAGATGAAGAAGATGAAGAAGAAGAAGAAGAAGAAGAAGATGAAGAAGGAGAAGAAGAAGATGAAGAAGAAGATGAAGAAGATGAAGAAGATGAAGAAGAAGATGAAGAAGAAGATGAAGAAGATGAAGAAGATGAAGAAGATGAAGAAGATGAAGAAAAAGAAGATGAAGAAGAAGAAGATGATGATGAAGAAGATGAAGAAGATGAAGAAGAAGAAGAAGAAGACAATATAAAAGAAGAAGAAGAAGAAGATATAGAAGAAGATATAGAAGAAGAAGATATAGAAGAAGAAGATATAGAAGAAGAAGAAGAAGATATAGAAGATAAAGAAGAAGAAGAAGAAGTATATACAGTACTGAACAAAATTCTGGACACAACTTCTCTTTTCACCTTTTTTTTTTTAAAGGAACATCCCCACATAATCACTTGCTGTTGTTACTTGGAAAAAAAGATGTTTCTTGCATCATTCACCCTCAAAACAAGTGTAGGAAGCTATTTAAGGCCAATTCGAATAGTCAGCTCGAATAATAAGCTCGAATACCGACTCGAATAGTGAGCTCGAAGTCCGAGGTCGAATCGAATAGTAAAATTTATTCGACTCGAATATTCGACTGACCTCGAATAATTTACTATTTGAATTCGACCAAACTCGAATTTTGAAAAGGGGTATTTGAGCATCACTGATTGAAAGCAGCTTTCTGTTCCGCCACCATTTTGCATCATGTTGAGTTGTTGACGTCATGTTCATCCTCGGCCTCGCCTTGCATTTCAGTGCGAAGTGCATTTTCCACAGAAAATGGTTGTGAATCCGGGCACAACATTTGTGGCTGTTCCATTGACCTTTCACAGGTAGAAGATTGTGGGGGTGGGAATAGCTCCTCCGAATAGCCCATTGTGTCCTGAAAACTACTCATTGCATTGCTTTGCGCACGCATTTTTTTGTCCTCATGCAAGGCCTGAGTTGCGCCTGAAAGCGTGGCCTTCTCGTCCTGTGCCTCCTCCTGTTCCATCACGACTGCTGCTGCTGGGTTAGCGTTGCCGCCCGGTCCCTGTTTATTGAACCTCTTATCTTTATTACATTTATGACTGCATGGCGGTACAAAGCATGCTATCCGCACGCTTCTTGTCCTCATGCAAGGCCTGGGTTGTTGTGTCTCAAAGCGTGGCCTTCTCCTCCTGCGCCTCCTCCTGTTCCATCACGTGTGCTGCTGCTGCTGCTGGGTTAGCGTTGCCGGTCCCTGTTTATGGAACCTCTCATCTTTATTACATTTATGACTGCATGGCGGTAAAAAGCATGCTATCCGCACGCTTCTTGTCCTCCTGCAAGGCCTGGGTTGTTGTGTCTCAAAGCGTGGCCTTCTCCTGCGCCTCCTCCTGTTCCATCACGTGTGCTGCTGCTGCTGGGTTAGCGTTGCCGGTCCCTGTTTATGGAACCTCTCATCTTTATTACATTTATGACTGCATGGCGGTAAAAAGCATGCTATCCGCACGCTTCTTGTCCTCATGCAAGGCCTGGGTTGTTGTGTCTCAAAAAGCGTGGCCTTCTCCTCCTGCGCCTCCTCCTGTTCCATCACGTGTGCTGCTGCTGGGTTAGCGTTACCGGTCCCTTTTACTGGAACCTCTTCTCTGTATTACATTTATTACTGCATGGCGACAAAAAGCATGTTACCTGTGCAAAGAAAACAGACATTTTCCACATTTAAAAGACAGTTTTTCCTTTGAAACTTTACAATCAATTTTCTCAAAAACTATAAGCTCTTTTTCAAATATTTTTTTCCTCTTGTACCCACTCCCAATGTGCACATACCCTGCAAATTTGGGGTATGTAGCATGTAAGGAAGCTTTACAAAGCACGAAAGTTCGGGTCCCCATTGACTTCCATTATGTTCGGAGTTCGGCGCGAACACCCAAACATCGCGGCGATGTTCGGCGAACGTTCGCGAACCCGAACATCTACGTGTTCGCCTGTAGAATTTACTCTAGCTTATGTTAACTTATTTCTAGGTTAATGACCAGACACTTGAGGTCGTTTCAAAGGGGTTAAATAAAAGGGGTTTATTTACAATTATACATATGTACAAGTTAGATCATACAAAGTATGTGTCTCACCTAATGGCTCTATATACCCTATCCACAGTCACACACTTTCATTAGCTGAGCCCCTTTCCATCTCACAGTCCATTGCAGCAGCATTCCAAGAGAGAGAGAAGCTTTTCAAGCATTGTCTTATATCTGGGCCCCACAGGTATAGAGACTCCTCCTCTGTGTTCGCCCTTAGCAGCTGGGGGGGAAGGAACTTGTAGTTAATCCCATGGACCATTGTTGACAAACCAGATAACTCAGTTTCCTCTCACCTTGGGTAGCCAGCTCCTCAATGGCCATTTGCGGGGGCTGGGGTCAGTGTCAGAGGCCATTGTCTTTGCTGTGTTATTTACTCATATGCAGATGTGTGTGGTTGTAAAAAGTCCTTTATGAAACACAGGCTTTGTGCAAGGCCCCAGCTGATCAACTAGATTCACTGTAAATCTCTCATAGCAACATAAATGTCCAGACATACTTTTCCATTAAGGCACACATGGAAATACACAGTTTATACCGATAAAATACAACATTCCCTCCTGTTGTGCCTAATGGACACACCCTCATGGCTGGGATCCGGAACATGTGCCCTTCAGCGGATGGCTTCTGTATGCTCAACACAGCTACATTGAGTCGCAAAACAGTTCTTGCTGGACGCAAGCCACCGCTGGGCTGTATCAAATAACAGTTACCCCCGGCAGTGTGACACAGTCCAAGGTTATTGGGAATCATTTCTCCTGTGGACAGACCATCCTCGCTATTCAGGGGCCAATGACCAGGAACCCAACATTCATTCCCACTCACACCTAATCGGTACATTGACATGACATTAATTGTAAGTGTGAATATACAACATCATACCATATATGCATCACCTGGATTCACCAGATCGCAATATCTTATCATGTGAATTACCCTTAGTTGGTTCTGCAGGTTTATTGGCATCAATTTATACCTTTATGACAAAGGCACATCATACCCATGGATTATCCACTGCCACCTAATATATATCTCAATGAGTTTGTTTGTGTATGTAGATTGTGCACATTAAAATATAATAAAAGAAAACTATTGTATCATTGTAGGTCATGTGGTCTGCAAAACACATTTACATTTCAGTACCTACATTGTCTTGTTCTCAGTGGATTGGACACCAAATGTATATAGATGAAACAAAAAAGCTTAACTTCTAATCAATTATCAGTACCTTGATTCTATATCATTGGTGTCCAGACATTAAATTACCAGAGGTTACCCACCCCCACTGTATACTGAAAGGGTGGGCCTGATTATTAAATTACCTTGATAAAGGTTTTACACCCAAAGAATATGCCTGCTGTTCAGGCTTTATCCACCTTCAAAGCTTAATTTATCTTCTAACAAAATAAAAATGGATGGTGATGCCCAGCTATTTAATAATAAACCATTGTTGGGGGTCATTTCCACTGGCTTCTTTGAAGCCATGGCTACTATTGTTAACCATTCAATTGTGTGAATTTACATACCTTCTTTTTGGTTTTATACTTCACCTCATCCCTGTGGGCTAAATACCCATTCACTTCCTTTGATGAGTCCTTCTACAATATCTGTGTCAATGAATCTATACCACACCCTACATAACAATGAGAATACTCTCTGTAGCCTTCCAACCTGGGAGAGGACTATTTGGGAAGGCATTTTAGTGTAGAAACCATCCCTTTCCTTATAAATCCCAATAAAAGAAAATAAATATCTCCACTACTGCTGTGTGCTAATACCTCTGCAGCCCCCTGCACACTGCCAATCTGATCTGCAATTCCGATTTTCGCTGGGTGCTGTTGACATACGCAGAAAAACGCATACGAAAAAAACTCGGCATGCAGTACCGACTCACAATCGCAACTCATGATCGCACGTAAAATCGCGTCCAAAATTGCCAATCGGAATTGCATGTAGTGTGCAAGATCTCACAGGAAAATATAACATATCTGACAATACCTCCCACAAGAGAACAAACGCTTTAATCTTAAATAATGTAAGTTGACCATACACCTATAGATTTCCATCCAATGTTTCAAAACGATAAATTCCTTTAGGAAATAATCGATTCAGAATAACTCGATTCCTACCAACCACTGCACATCAATTCCCAATAGATTCCAGCCGGGAATCTATTACTAATCGATCGTATTGCAGAGTTGCGGTGCCCAATACAGTGCAAGGTTATTGGCCATTAATTTGCCAAAGTTGTTGCTCCTGATTGTTTTTAACTTTTCCACCTGTCTGATCGATTTATTCAATCGCCAAAATTGATCTGACATTTGGGGAATCGATTCCTAGCAGCTGAATCTGCAAGGAAATAACTGAGAAAATCGATGTGTATGGCAACCCTCTCCATGACTTCCCTTGATTGTAGATTCAATTATAAACTTAAGATGTTTACTCGTACCAGTACAATTACATTTGAGTACTCTTTATGAATATATAAATAGGCAAACAGCATTCATAGCTGTGTTTACTCTTGCCTTCCATATCGTGTATATATCCCCCCTTTGGTACCTCAAAGCACAGGTACCACTTATCAATACTTCTATGTAAAAAGAAAAAACCACAAAAGAGAAAAAAAAAATCTAAACAAAAATAAAAAATGGTGTATGGGGAAGCAACAAAAATCCCCACAAAAACAAAAATGTATTGCGAAAACAAACTTATTCCAAAACTGAACAGGGAGAGAAGAAAAAAAAATTACAACCCTTTGGTTGTTGCTGATCAAACCAACAAACAAACACACAAACGTACAGGCCTACTTCAGGACACACACATAAGTTAGTTACACACAGGTCTGTACAATTAGTACATTGACACAAAGATGCTGATATCCTTTGGAGTTCAATGTCTTCAGTACTGGACCATCTGTGTCAATAGGAACAAGACAGAAAAGAAAGTACAACAATAATGCAGACTGTACAAGTTAATTGTTAACCACCTTTACTTCAGTTTCACTCCTTAAACCTTCTATTGTTTAATTGTTTGCAAACAATTAGGATTTTAACTCATGAGCGCATGGTATTTTCTGCAGACTAATTGTTAACCTCTATAATTTAGAATGGGTGCACCCTGATCCTAACCAAATTCCATGTAGACGCCCTTGGCTAAAGAGGAGAGACAGAAAAACACAATACATGAATACATCATAATCAAATGTTAGATGGCTTGAATTTTTAACCACATACATTTCCTTTCAGAGATATCTGAAAAACAAAGCATAATTATGTTAATATCCTCACATTAAGACACCATTGTTACTTCACAATCTGTTAGGTTACCCCTATACTGCAAACCTGTTGAGACAACAGATTGTATTTCATTTGCCATACATTATTACACATTAATTTTTGAACCCTCTGCCATATATCCCAAGAAAAAAGGGATTGCTATGTTTGACAAATTACAGATTAGCCAATATGGCATACTGGCTAGCGGGGCATAAATTGGAATGTTTGGCAAGTGTCCTTGGGCACCGAATGCAACATTATCAAATTCTTTAGAGTTTGCTTGTTGCCCACAATTCCAAATTCTGTTTTCCAGCTTATCTGGGCCCTGAAATGCACCAACATTCTCATGTTTTTCATGATCGTGAGGGGAGACGGTGCTTACACAATTGGAAATATTGCTGGTGTGTCTATTCTTAACTTTGTGGCTTCTGCAATAGCGTTTTATGTGGCCAGGTCTATGGCATCGGTAACATCGGAAAATGTTTCTCTGTGTACCTTTATATGCCACAGATACATTGGATGTCTCTCCCTCATTGCCCTCCTCACAACAATCCCTCAGTATATTAATGAATTGTTGATACGTGATGGCATTTTTAAGAGCAAGTTTAACTGGGTGGCTCACCATACATTTATTCGCCATGGAATATAGCAACTCCCCATCATCAGATGATATATCTTGGCAATTATGGACCACTCTATACAGTGAAATGTACTCATGACAAAATATCACAGGATCCATTCCTTTCATGAATCTCATGCTTGCCAGCGCTTGCACGCCTCTTTCATCACGGCTTCCCAATACACGTTGTACTTCCTGTCTCCTACCTCCTGCATCTGCTACACAACCACCATTTTCCAGAACTATGCGAGTGGCTAAGGGCCCCGGCAACCAGGCGCGTAAAAGTGCACATGCATCTTCATCATTTAGACTGTACTGACATACCACTGCCTCAAATTGATTAGACAACCTCACAGGCGATTCTAGGGAATCAAAATCGCCCAGAATCTGACATAAGCGCAGTTTGTCCTGAATTGTTAGCACAGTAGGGCTGGACACATCTGCTAGTTGTACCCCACTGCAGGTACTGTCATCAGTAATAGTGCAGACATTTGCAGAATCACAAGTTTTTGCTTTTTGTTCACATATTGATAATATGTAATTTTCCTTCTGTATCAACAATGAGTTGGTATGTAACAGTTCTCTTTTTAAAGAGGCAACCAGCTCTTGCATCTGGGTTAATTTATCATTGAGTGAGTGAATTAAGGTTTCATTAGAGGCGCATTTGACCTTGTGCTGTTCTATTTGTTTCTCCAATTCACTATTCCTTTCCTTCCAATCATCTGCCTCTAATTTCAACTCCTGCAACTCGGCTCTCGATGAATCTGCCATAACTACCAAATTATCCTTAAAATTATCCAGGTCCTTTCTGATTTGCTGTCTGTCTGCAGCCCAATCTCTCGCTCTCTGCTCTGATATGACCCTCATCCTAAGTAAAATTGAAATTTCATTTGCAAGCTTTATCTTCTGTACTTTGTTTCCAAAATATGTATGCTGCAATGCATTATTACATTTCTCACATTTTCCAACCAATGACGCAAACTGCTGCTCAAGGGATTCATTCGCACATGTACTCACATCAACCGGGGCGTATTTACTGACAAAATTTTGTGCAATCTCCATTTTCACCAAACTGCACTAAACATAAGATTCAATGACCAACACAGAAGCTATTGTCCTTGCAAAACACTCACATTCACTTCTAACTGCCTTCAGATTATGTGATCTACACTCACAATGGCTGACCAAACTATATACACAAATACAGCAACAACAGGAGATGAAGCTTTTGCTGCCTCTCACAGACCATTCATATTCAATCCACACAATTCTTGAAACCTATTGTTTCCTATAGCATACCTATGTACCTTTTCAACAACCTATCTTCCTAGCAGTTACCTTGTCACATACAACCAAACCTCACAAACTGCAAGCAAAATACAGATATGCATTGATATATATATATATATAAAAAAAACAAAACAACTTACCGCATTTCGTATGCTTCCTTGGTGTCCAGGGTCCACGTTCAAGTTTTCCGCTAAGTCCTTTACCCTCGTCTTCCACGTTCTCTGGAACTATTCGCTAGAGTAACTCTCTGTTATAGGGTTCTATGTGGATTTACTAATTATCCACACGCTATCTTGGGGTGCCAAATGTAGAATTTACTCTAGCTTATGTTAACTTATTTCTAGGTTAATGACCAGACACTTGAGGTCGTTTCAAAGGGGTTAAATAAAAGGGGTTTATTTACAATTATACATATGTACAAGTTAGATCATACAAAGTATGTGTCTCACCTAATGGCTCTATATACCCTATCCACAGTCACACACTTTCATTAGCTGAGCCCCTTTCCATCTCACAGTCCATTGCAGCAGCATTCCAAGAGAGAGAGAAGCTTTTCAAGCATTGTCTTATATCTGGGCCCCACAGGTATAGAGACTCCTCCTCTGTGTTCGCCCTTAGCAGCTGGGGGGGAAGGAACTTGTAGTTAATCCCATGGACCATTGTTGACAAACCAGATAACTCAGTTTCCTCTCACCTTGGGTAGCCAGCTCCTCAATGGCCATTTGCGGGGGCTGGGGTCAGTGTCAGAGGCCATTGTCTTTGCTGTGTTATTTACTCATATGCAGATGTGTGTGGTTGTAAAAAGTCCTTTATGAAACACAGGCTTTGTGCAAGGCCCCAGCTGATCAACTAGATTCACTGTAAATCTCTCCTAGCAACATAAATGTCCAGACATACTTTTCCATTAAGGCACACATGGAAATACACAGTTTATACCGATAAAATACAACATCGCCCAACACTAGTCTATACACAACAAGTCTAAAATGCAAGACGGTTTGCACTACAAAAGTTGTAAGGATTGAACGGTTTGATCTCTCGTACTCAGGGCCGGATTTGTACCTTCTACCGCCCAAGGCCCACTGTCACCAGCCGCCCCCCCCCCACCACCACCACCACAACAACAGCATCTCAACTCCCCAATTTTTCACCAATCAAAAAGTCTTCAAGTGAACCTGGCACACAAAAAAAAAATCTTACCTTAATAGATCTTTCCCATGCCCACTGTTACTGCATTGAGACCCTCTGAACATATTCAGAACCCACACAGCTGTCTGGGACCCTCTTTTTCCTTGTGCCTGCACTCCCATCTGAGTACAACCGTACTGGGTCTGCGTGAGCATGGTCCGCACATGCCCAGTAGCTTGAAGCCTTTCGCGCTTGTCTGTTTCCTCTGTGCAGAAGTGACTTTGTGCTAATGGGAATGTGAGGACCATACTCGTGCATGCCTAGTACAGTTACACTTGTACATGGGAGCGCAGCCACAAGGAAAAAATAGGGTCATGGGCAGCAATGGGGGTTAAGTAAGTTCATGACATTGACACCCCAATATAGGTAGCTAGATCCTGTTTACCCTTTTAGTATAGGTAGACAGGTGCCCCCCCCCCCCCCCTTAGTGTAGGTAGTCAGATGCTGACACCCCCCTTCCTTTCCCCCAGTACAGGTAGCCTGATGATGTTCCCTGATGCCCCCAAATTAGTTTTGGTAGTCAGATGGTGCCCCCTCCCCCCTAGTATAGGTAGCCTGATGATGTCCCGTCACCCCCATTAGTATAGGTAGTCAGATGCTTACCCCCCTTGGCCTCTACCCCTTAGTATAGGTGATGCTGAGTTCCCCCCCTCCCCCATCTCTTTGTATAGGAAGTCAGATGCTTTCTCCTCCCCCCCCCCCCACTCAGTATAGGTAGTCAGATCGCTGGGCTGCTTGCCCTCCCTCAGTATAGGCAGCTAGATGCTGTCTCGTGTCACCCACCACTTGCAGAGGAAGGAGCTGCCTGGCGCGGATGTCCTCTTAACATTAACCCCCCCTTCCGAAGCAGAATCACTCACCTCTCACCAGGCTTCCAGCGCCGAGGCTTCCTCTGTCAGCCGCCGCCGTGCATTGCTCTCTCCTGCTGGCGACTCCCCTGCATGTGACTCTCGCCGGTAACATGCCAGCATGTCACATGTGAGGGAGACGCCAGCAGGAGAAAGTGAAGCACGCCGGCGGCTGACAGAGCAGGGACAGAGGACTCATCGGCGCTGGAAGCCTTGTGAGAGCTGAGCGATTCTGCATCTGCTCTCCGGGGAAGGAAAGGGGGTGGATCGGTTTGTTGGTGGCGGCTGAGCTGATTGATCCAGCCGCTGCCCGCCTCAGCAAGCCGCTCGGCGCTGCCCAGGTCTCCAGAAGAGAGCCTGCATGTAGCCGACTACTGGCAGCTGCAGTAGTGAAGGGACGGCTCAGTCAGGACTTTGCAGAGCGGTTCTCGGAGCTGGTGACAAGTGTAGTCAACTTGTCACCACTTGCCGCCCCACATTTTCTGGTAAATTCTGGCGCCCTAGGAACCAGCCTTGGGGGCCTTTCCACAAATCCGGCCCTGCTCGTACTAGGGCTTGTCTGAAGACAGTATTTGTCATTTGCTGCGTACACACGGAGCAATTGTTGCACAAACCGTCCTCCGTCGCCTGTCTTGAGAGACATTTGTATGCCATGTGTATGGGCCTTAAAAGAATACATACATTACATGCTGCATACATAGACATATGACTATGGTAAGGATTAGATTGTGAGCTCCTCTGAGGGACAGTTAAGTGACAAGACAATATACTCTGTACAGTGCTGTGAAAGATGTCAGCGCTATAAAAATGTTCCTTTGAAAATAAATGAAAAAAAAAAAACAGCATGCCAGCGCTGATCAGCCACTGGGGGGCTGATCGCTGGAGTCCAGTGGCGTAGCAATAGGGGGTGCAGAGGTAGCGACCGCATCGGGGCCCTTCTTCAAGCACAACATTAGCTCTCTATTTCTTCTGTGCTGTTAATAATCACTTCTATAGATGCTTTAAATAGTAGTAATTACTAACAAGCTGCTCACCATCCCCTTCTTGCACCTCTGACACTGTGGAAATCCTTGGCAGGTTTTGGTGCGCCGTATTAATTGTTATGTATAGAGTGCTTGGGGGGCCCCATGTAAAACTTGCACCGGGGCCCATAGCTCCTTAGCTACGCCACTGCTGGAGTCCCCATGTGCGCAGTAACGGCATAGCACGATCGTGCGAGCTCTCGTCAAATCTCGCTCCTTGCGAGATGACGCCATATGGAGTCGTGGAGGAAAACGTCAGGTGGTCGGCAAGAGGCTAGGCAAGATAGCAGTTTCTGCCCACCGCTGATGATCAACTGGCTTTTTCAGTAAGATTTGATTGGGATTGGGAATATCCTCCCCCAGGCCCCTAGACTCTCTCCATGCCATAGGCAACCGGCAAGGTTTGTCTTGTGGATGATCCGACTCTGCTGCCTTTGCACTGACCAACCCCCTAAATATTATTGCCAGACACTGCATGTTGGGTGATTACTAAGGTTTGACAATATAGGAGATCAAGAGTCATCCACCGACATGGCACAAATCTGCACCTCATCAGTTTTTATGTGATGCGAACTATTCTGTTGTTACAATGCAGATCATGCCGTGTGTTGCTAGAATCAATCTCTGCCATTGATACACATATAAGTGAAGGTGTACATTGGTCAGTTGCACCCATGGGAGGACTGGCCAGGGGGGCAGGGGGGAGATTTCCCCCCAGGCTGCCTCTCATTTAATAATTTAGGGCTGGTACAGTGCCTGGTGCTTTCACGCTTTTGTATAAGGCAACGTGAACTACTAGGCTGGCTGAGGGAAATAAACGCCCAATTACAGAGCAATTAGAGGGCGGGCAAGCTGGTAAATATACACAGCATGATGCAGAGCAGAGAATTGCCCGCAGGGTCCATGGGATAAAAATATGTTTAGTCTCTCACCATTGTTTAAAATGACTGCATGTGCACAGCTACATAGGGTATTGCCTAGGTTGAAAAGTTTTCGACAGTCACTAGACTCCAGAAGGCCTGCTTGCAGACAGTCCCTAGACTCCAGGAGGGCTGCTGGCAGACAGTCACTCCAGGAGGGCTGCTTGCATGTGAATTCTGCTGACAAATTCTGAACACTACTGAAACCCCGGCTGTTGTAACTCAAAATGTATTATGTGCCCCCTCCAGTGCCAGTGCATTATACTTTACCTGTCGTGCTGTCCCTCAAGAGTTCTTACTGTATTTCCCATGTGACTACTGGCATATAGCATGAGGGGCACGTGTGTGATGTCATTTGGGCTTGGGCTGCTGTGAAAACGGGCCTCTAGTTTGTGTTTTCCCTCCAGGCCAAAAGGTCCCAGTCCTCCCCTGCTTTGCCTATATTACACCACCTGCCATTGCAAATGTTTTTGGTTGGATGTTCCTAATGTTATCATGCAATCAGCACCAGCCCTACCATGAAGCTACCTGCATCATGTGATTCAGGCGGTAACATCTAGAGGGCGGCACCAGCAACATCGACATGCAGAGTGGCCACAGTGGAGCACAATTACCTGATCCATCACCAGGTCTTCTCCCTGGAGTGTAATTTCAGTTGCCCATGGCTGAAAAGCGACCACCATAGTGGTCAGCTATTCTGCTCCTCCTTCCCTCTCTTGTCCAGAGTAAAAGCGCAGGGAGCGATGTTATATTCACCTAGTCCACACTGCATCAGATCTCCACTTCTCCCTTATATCTGCATGCTGTATGCTGCCCTCCTGAGGCTCCTGGTGGCATGACCTGCACCAGGAGCCAGAGGATCTCAGCATACAGTGCACAGATGCCCAGGAAGGGGAAGCCCAATGCAGCATGGGCATAGTAATCATGCCTGTGACCCCCTACCATTGCAGGGAGGCCCATAGGCTTTGGGGGCCCCTCTTCCTATCTCTACCCAAACGCAAGTGCAGCCAATTAGCAAAAAACCCTCCCAGTTTGGTCACAAAAAACGTTGCCGCCACCTCCTCCCACCCAGCGTCTGTAATTTTATCCTGCTTCCAGTTGCTGTTTCAAAGCAGAACACGCCATTTGCTGGCTCCCAAGTCTCGATCAGGTGACCCTCATGGGGTTTGGGGCCCAATGCTATCATTTTTGCACGGGGGCCCTATTAAAGGAACACTATCAAACCAAGTGCTCTAAAATTACAATCTACAAATAATGTCTAAGTAGCTGTGTAAACATTTTCCTACTTTACATGTTAAATTTGAGAGGTAAAAGAAGTAATAATTGTGTGTAGATTTTAGCTACGTTTGGAATGTCTCATTTGCATAGGTGAATCTGTGCGGTCTGACATGCTAAGAACAGTGTAATATTGAAGCAGAGTTATATGAAAAGCCTGTCAGGTGTCAGATTTCACATACCATTACAAAAGTTTATGTTGCATATAAGTTACATTTCCTCTGCTTTCTGCAGAGAGCTCTCAGAGACACAAGACACAGGCAGCTGTAGCTGCTGAGAGCTTTCTCTCACACACAGAGTTAACAGATTAAGTGGGAGGGAATTCCCCCTCCCCTCATGGTTCACTCTGCTGTCAGAATTGGGGACACTGAAGTGTGAAAGGAATTTAATAAAAGTAAAGAAAGAGATAAGCATTTAAATGTATACACACCAGTACTTAAAAGCACTTCCAAAACAATTCCTATCTCAATTGAAAAAAAATCCGTTAAACGATAATGTTCCTTTAAGTTTAGTAACGCCACTGATGCAGCATAAAGGAGCAGGTCCCCATATCCCTGGGGGTGACTGTCATGCCACTGTCTACTCCTCTTCAGCCAGCACTGCATATTACTGCCATGCGACATCGGAAGCCTATGCTGAGACACTGCTGTATGGTAGCCTATGCCAGGGCCGGCCCTGGGTGCGGGGGGCCGGCCTCCGAGCTGGAGGGGTAGCAGGCAGAGGGGGGGTATTGGGCCTAGCGGCGGGGAGGGGGGGTCTGACCTCCCCCCCTCCCTCGCCTGGGTCCCCCGATCTGCGCTCCACCTCCAGCTTTAAATGGTTACATAGCAGCCGATAGTAAGAGGGACGGGCGGGGATCACTCACCTCTTCCGGTTCCAGCGTGTGGTCCACTAACGTCACTTCCTGCAACGCCGTCCACTTACAGTGGGCGAAGTTGCAGGAAGTGACGTCAGTGGAGCGCACGCTGGAAACGGAAGAGGTGAGTAATCCCCGCCCGTCCCTCTTACTATCGGCTGCTATGTAACCATTTAAAGCTGGAGGTGGAGCGCAGATCGGGGGACCCAGGCGAGGGAGGGGGGGGTCCGACCTCCCTCTCCGCCGCTAGGCCCAATACCCCCTTTCTACCTGCTACCCCTCCAGCTCGGCGGCCGCCCCCCCCCCCCCCCCCGCACCCACGGACGGGCGGTTGCCGCCCCCCTAGAAGTGCCACCTGAGGCAAAAGTTTCACCCCGTCTCATGAGTGGGCCGGCCCTGGCGTATGCTGAAGATAAGAGGACCAGGCGATAGACCAGATAAATGTGCTCCACTGTGGCTGACTTGAATATAAAAATGGGGAGGAAGGGAGGGTGGGGACAGATACTGTCTTCATTTATTATAGGTGGAGGGAGCTTAGGGGGTGCAAACTATAGAACCAGCCACTGTGTTAAACTAGTCTGAATCTGCAAGATAAGACTCCTTGGTCTACCTACACCTCAAGCAGAAGAAATTTGAGATGGAGGTTTTTAAAAGAGAAGCAAACTCGTTTGCAAGAGGCATGAAATAGGCCATGCATGTCAAACTAAAAACAGCCCTTTCTAAATAGAGGAGGGTATCTTCGATAGCATTTATCATCAACATACAAAGCTGTTTCTGTCAAAATTTAAAGAGAATCGGAAGCCAGCTAATTATAAGATACTCACCTAATGAGAGGGAAGGCTCTGGGTCCTATGGAGCCTTCCCGTTCCTACAGTGCCTGCGTTCCATCGCTGGATCCCCGTTAGCAGCCTCTGACCGATGGGTCATAGACTCACTTCCGCCGCTGTGGGAGGCTTCGGCAATCTTCGGGAGCCAAATTTAGCAAACCTGCCCCCCCATTCACACCATTGTAACACTAACATTGTAACACTAGACATTGTAACACTAACAAGTAACATTATAACATTAATTTTGACATTCTTCACACTGAAGCAAATTTTAACCACTTGATGACTGAGGGTTTTCCCCCTTGTGGACCAGAACAATTTTCACCTGTCAGCGCTCCTCCCTTTCTTTCGCCAATAACTTAATTACTACTAACACAGCGTAGTGATCTATATCTTGTTTTTCTGGCCACCAATTAGGCTTTCTTTGGGAGTTACAGTATGCCAAGAATTATTTTATCTTAAAGTGGATCCGAGGTGAACTCTTACTCATTGCATAATTGTGTTCCTTTCCTATTGTTTATAGGGCATTCCTCAAGCCAAACACTTTTTTGTTTTTGTTTTAATACTCTAATTCCCTATAAACTAAAGAAGCCACTCCCACAGGTTTTCAGAGAGCCGAGGCACTTTTAGACAGTAGCAAGGGCTCATGGGAGCTCAGTCTGGGCAGGAGGAGGGGAAGGTATTACTAGCCAGAGATTTCAGGGGCAGAGGGGCAGAGGGAGGGGAAGATTAGGGTTTTTTGCTCAAGATACAGATAAGCCTGCCTCTGTGTAATGTTTACAAGCAACATGGCTGCTGTCATTGTATCACAGGAATAATCAATCATATTCTATTAAAACTGTTTGCAGCTAGATTTGCTGTGTAAACTGTCTAAACTTTAGATAAGATATATAGACAAGTTACTTGTTATAGTTAGTTTTTTATCTCGGGTCCACTTTAAACATGATAAGGAAAAAAAATGAAAAAATGCATTATTTCTCAGTTTTTGGCCATTATAGTGTTAAAATAAAACATTCTACTGTGGATATAAGCCACATATTTTATTTGCCAGTTTGTCCCAGTTATTGCAACGTTTAACATTTTTTCCTAGTACAATGTATGGCGCCAATATTTTATTTGGAAATAAAGGTGCATTTTTTCAGTTTTGCATCCATCACTAATTACAAGCCCATACATTAAAAATTAATAGTAATATACCGCCTTGACATACATTTTTAAAAAGTTCAGTCCCTAAGGTAACTACTTATATATTTTTTTTATGTACATTCCCCCCCCCCCCCTTTATAAATAAAAAAAAAAGTTTGGGTACTATGGGAGGGTGTGGGAGGGAAATAGTTAATTTTAACAGTCCCCACAGTCAGTGTGGGGATTTTTATTAAGCAAAAATGAAATTTGGTGCAATATACTATTTGGCCACAAGATGTCCTCAGCCATTATTTCCGATTCACGTAGGTAAGCAGCACGTGAATCGGAAGTAATGTGTAGCAGTGTAACAACATGAAGATACAATGAATGCCGGTTTCTTGTAGATGCCGGTATTCATTGAATTAGGGCCTTAGATTTGAATTGGGGACTTAGAGGGGAGGTTAACACCAACTTCCCCTCTAAGCGGCGGTAACGGCGGTGCATGCACGACCGGGAGCGAGCGGCAGCTGCATGCCGCTGCAGACTTGTATTCACGGCCCTGGTGCATCCTGTCAATTTTGCAGGGCTGTGAATATACTGCACGGCATGCAGCAATAAAAACCATATACTCACCTAAGCAGAGAGAAGGCTCTGGGTCCTATAGAGCCTTCGCGTTCTCCTACTGGCCTCTGCTTTTTACTGCAGGTTCCCCCGTTAGCAGACCACGACCAAGTGTTTTAATACTCATTTTTTAGCATCAGAGAATGCAAAAATTTTAAAAACAAAACGCAAGTCGGTCTTGCGATTGTTCTGAAATTAAAATTTTCCAGAAAAATTTGGCATTCTTTGATTGGTTGAATGCTTCTGATTTCAGTGGTTGGGCTGAAATTACCAAGTTGCGATAAATCGGATTTCCATGGAACTATAATTTCCATTTTGCGACTTTTCGATCGGAAATTTGGATTTCAATTCAGTGGAATCTGAATGAGTTAAACTCCGACTTAAAATTGCATGTTTGTGGTCATAAATGAAAGGGTTTATGTTTATACATCCTCGTCATACTGGGTTTCAGGAGACGAGAAAACGGAAAATAATCATTTCTAGTGGCAAAATCTATACAACTACGTCATTTTAAAAGGTAAAGCCACATTATACAAGAGTTCTGTCACCCAAGGTGATTTCTGATTACTTTTTAGGCGGCATTTCTTGGCCCACAGATATGCTGCTCAGCTTCCTTTCAGGCCCCTTTTAAACTAGCAGGGTAAACCTACGTTGTGTTACTCTTTTTTGCTGCAAGGGGGCCCAAAAGGAATGAAAGTCTAAGGAGACTTTCACACTTATTGCGGTTCGTGCGCTGGAAGTATCTGATTCGATGCAAGGGCAACAGCGCCTTACTGCAAGCATCGCACTTAAAGGAATACTTAAGTCTAGAAAAAAAAAATGACATTTACTCACCTGGGGCATCCCTCAGCCCCCCGAAGCTGGATGGTGCCCTCGCAGCCCCGCTCCGATCGTCCTGTCCCCGCCGGCGGCTACTTCCAGTTCGGCGACAGCCGCCGACAGGCTGGGAACGAGACTGATTTTCCGCGTTCCCAGCCGCTGCTATCACTCTCTATGCTGCTATAGCGTATATATATATACGCCGAACCGGAAGTAGCCGCCGGCGGGGACAGGACGATCGGAGCGGGGCTGCGAGGGCACCATCCAGCTTCGGGGGGCTGAGGGATGCCCCAGGTGAGTAAATGTCATTTTTTTTTCTAGACTTAAGTATTCCTTTAACGCACGGTGCTTGGTGTAATGGAAGTCTATGGACAAAGTGTTATGTGTAAAAGGGTGTATACCATTGCACCTGATTGGCCGACAGGCGTCTGCTGGTCAGATATAAGGTAGGAATGTGCTAGCAGGCAGTGTGCATTTGCTTTTCGTGTGTTATGCAATCAGCATTCATAGGCAGTGCGGGTGATTCCCCTGGTGGTGAGAGGTCCAGGGCTCACCTCTATCTCCCCCTGGGTATCGCATGGTAATTTAGGGGTCCCGATCTGTGGCAGATTTCGGGACCCCTGACTGTCGTGTGAACCAATGTTTGTGTTATGTGTAAATGGCGGAGCGTGGTGCGCATGTGCGGACAGACAGGAAACCCAGTGACATACTTCCTGCCCAGCAGGGAGTAGGTTACTGAGCGCATTGTTGGTGCCATGCAAATAACCCTATCGGCACACTCTGCTGCAGGGTCATGTGTTTGTCATTGTTTGCATTGCAGTGGGATGCAGCTGAAGCATCGCATCTCACTACAACACAAAAAATAGGAGTAAAACCATCCACAAGTGAGAGGGGAGAAGTGAGGATAAGGAGGAGTCGTCCCACAGCAGCAGCTCACAGCAGGACTCCAAATGTCTCGAGTATCTTCTAAAGGTCCATATCCACACCAAGATGCAGCTGTCAAAATAACAGTTGAATGAATGATCGTCTAACTGTCATCATGTATCTTTTAAAGGATACCAGAGCCGAATGAAGTAGGAGAAACACTCGCCTTGTTCTCCTCCGTCCCCCTCCTTTGGCAGCTAAATGCCCCCTGCCGGCCTCTTCTGGGTCACTGCAGTTAGGTATTAGTGTGCATGCGCTGGTCGGGCTGCATGTGTACCACATTGTGCACTCGGGAGTGTACTGCGCATTACGTCATGACTATGTCATGAGCATGCACAGAGTGCTCCCGGCCGCGAGGTGTAGGACACGCACAGCCGGGCCAGCACCTGCGCACTAATGCACGACTCCAGCGACCTGGAAGAGGCTGCCAGGGGGGGCATTTAGCTGCCAAAGGAGGGGGGCTGAGGAGAACAGGGGGAGTGGTGGGCATCGGGACAGCTCCCTGTACATGCCTGCTCTCCCCCCGTTTCTCCTACTTCATTTGGCTCTGGTATCCTTTAAGAATAACCGGTAAACTCTCATACTATATGGAGGTGGTAAAAGTGGTCAGTGACAGGCCAATCAAAATTGAAGGCATGTACCAGGCTTAAGTCAGCAGATTGGTAAGAGAAAGAGAACTGTATAAATGTTAGATTGTAACCCAAAGCAATCACAAATAGTGATTTCAGATAATTAACCACTCTGCGACCACCTAACACCGATTGGCAGGTGCAGAGTGGCTTTGCTGTTCCTCCACGACACCATATGGCGTCTATTCGCGAGGAGCGAGATAAGACGGGAGCTTGCATAAGCGCGAGCTGTTGTCTGTAAACACATCGGGGCACAGCGAACAGCCTGCCAGCGGCTGATCAGCGCTTGCAGGCTGTTTTTTTTCGCATTTACATACAGAAATGTATTACTATAGCACTGACATCTATCGCTGCACAGAGGATAGGCTTGTCACTTAACTGTCCCTCGAAAGGGCTCACAATCTAATCACGGTCATAGTCCTATGCTTTTGTATGTAATGTATAGTGTATGTATTCAATATACGGGGGAAGGGAGGGGGCAATTAAAAAAAAAATACAAATGCTTTGAAAGCTCTATTTGTGAGAAGATAAGGGGGTAAAATTCATTTGGGTGCCAAGTTGTATGACCGAGCAATAAACCGTTAAAATTGTGAAGTGCGGAATTGATTGAAGTGCGGAAAAAATGGCCTGGTCACTAGGGGGGTATAAGCCTCTGGGGCTCAAGTGGTTAAAATCTATAATGTGTACGGAGCTTAATCCTTTAAAATATTGTAATTACAGCAGCCTTGCTATGAGCTGGGCTGCCTTAAATTGCCCAGTTACTAACCTGGCGCCTCTTCCAGTTCCCTGAAGTCTTGTGGTCCCTCACTGTCGTCCCGCGCTGCTTGACCCCCTCATCCCCCTCCATACACAGCATGCGTGATTAACGCGGTAAAATAGTACAATCAAAAATCACGAGTGTACAGTGATTTTACCACGATTAAAACGGTAAAATAACTGCACACTCTTGTGATTTTTGAGCGATCGCGATTAACGCTTTTTAAGCACTGTATCGCGATCGCTTTAGAATCGTGGTAAAATGCTGCATGCACCGCATTTTGCGATTGCCGCTAACCGCGAACCACCCGCGATAGCAGTGAGATCAATGCCATTAAGTTAGTATTGCCCTAGAGCTTTAAATAGCGCTAGCGCTTCGGCGATTAGTGGGAATCACCCTACTGTGAATGGGCCCTGACACATTTTATCATCTACTTGTATAGCGAGGTAGCATATAACCTACATCAACATTAACTACTAGCTGCATCTACGAGAGTAGGTAGGAAGTAGGAAGACTGTTCCTGTCCCAGGGGAGTAGATATACGCCTCCCGCCACCACTCGCTCCCGCGTGCACTCGCCACTGATCATTAGAGGGGAGATCAATAAATGGGAATGCAGTGAGATGAGATGCCTCCGGTCATTGTAACAAACTGAATTACACTTGCACTCATTGCTTGCTGTTAGTACTTGGCAGGAAGAAAGTGTGTGAGGACATCTTGTGGCCAAATAGTAAAATTACACCTACATACATTTATTTCAATAAAAAGACCTAACCACCTCCTAACCTCCCACATTCTCCCATAAACACCAAAATAAAAGTTTTGCATTAAAAAATAAAAAAAAAATGCCAATAAAAAAAATACATAAATACTTACCTTAGGTACTGAACTTTTTTTAATATGTATGTCAAGAGGGTATATTACTGTAATTTTTGAAAATATGGGCTTGTAAATAGTGATAGATCCAAATAAAATAATGGCACAATACGTTGTGATAGGGACATCATTTAAATGGTGTTATAACCGGGACAAATGGGCAAATTAAATATGTGGGTCTTAATTATGGTATTCATTTATTTCTTATTTAATTTTAAATAAATGCATCTTTCCCCATCCCCCCGATAGCCAATCAGGGCAATCCTCTCTCATAGGCATAAGAATATGAGAGGGGATCACAATAAGAGCTGCTCCAGGGGACAGCCAAGGGACAGGACTCTCCCCAGTACAGTGCTGCAATAGATCGCACTAAAAGTGAAAAAAAAACCATCTGCCAGTGGCGAAAGACAAGCGGGGATGCGCGCGCATCTGCGCTAATCTCCTCCCCCAGGAGTTGACGTCTTTCGGCGGTCCGGGGGGAGCCACTCTGCGGCCACCAATCGGCGTTAGGCGGTCACATAGTGGTTATAGCAAGCATATTTCTGATCTAATTAACCACCCACTCTCAAGGCATTTAGAATCACCTTCTCACATACAAGATTTCTCACATGCTTCACCCCAGGAATCCCCTTCCTAAAACACATCTGTCACCACTCTCCAACCTTTCAAATCTTTAATAGCTTTCCTAAAAACTCACTTTCTCAGACAAGCATAAACTTTAACTTTGGCTAACTGTAACCTAAAGACACACTGCCTTGAGCTATACATATTGTATACTACTCCCACTTCTTGTTTCCCCCATTCTTTTAGGTTGTAATCTTGCAAGGGCAGGGCTCTCTCACCCTTTTGTATCTTGGAATTTGCTGTACATTTTGTTCATCATGTTACATCTCTCACAGTAATTACTATGTCTCCCAATTCTCTATTACCTACCAATGTCTATATTCTGTATCTGCCATTGTCTATATTATTATGTACGCCATGTTTGTTTATTACTCTGTACAGCGCCACAGAATATGTTGGCGCTTTATAAATCAATAACAATAATACACAGGTCGTTATAATAAAACACTGATGTGAAGATTTATTTAGCAGAAACAAAACAGAAATAATACGGCCATCAGAGACACTGGGCTTTATTCACAAAACTTCTCATAAATGACTTACAGTATTTATCACCTAATTGGTAAAAAATAACCTTTCGGCACATTTACAAGCAAAATAATGACACAAAGCAAGTTGTTCCTGATTAACTTCATTTCCATATTACTTTTCTTACCTTAAAGGGACACTTAAGTCAAAAAAAAATAGTTTTACTCACCTGGGGCTTCCAATAGCCCCCTGCAGCTGTCCGGTGCCCTCACCGTCTCCCTCCGATCTTCCTTTCCCCGCCGGCAGCCAGTTCCGGTTTCGGCGACAGGAGCTGATAGGCTGGGGACGCGAGTGATTCTTCGCGTTCCCAGCCACAATAGCGCCCTCTATGCTGCTATAGCATAGAGTACAGTATATATCATATAGCAGCATAGAGGGCGCTATTGTGGCTGGGAACGCGAAGAATCACTCGCGTCCCCAGCCTGTCCGCACCTGTCACCGAAACAGGAAGTGGCTGCCGGTGGGGAAAGGAAGATCGGAGGGAGACGGCGAGGGCACCGGACAGCTGCAGGGGGCTATTGGAAGCCCCAGGTGAGTAAAAGTCTTTTTTTCTTTTTTTTTTACTTAAGTGTCCCTTTAATTATATTATATTTTTCCTCTTTGGGAGCTTAAAAATGTAACATAGAGAAGGTGAAAACCGAGGAAAACAGGTTAAAAAGCTTTGTGAATCATGCTAAATATGAATGGATAAGCTTGAGGGTTGCTGGAAGAATACACAGCGCTACTCTCCCCATCCAATTCAGACTCCTGTCAGCATAACAATGGAGGCGCCACATGTTTGTAGTTGGGGAAGGGGGGCAGAATTAGAAAAGTTGTCAGGCTTCTATGGCTGTCTCTGTCCCTGCTAAGATTTTATCCGATGCATCGGCTGCATTTGACTGGTATGTTTCCAAACTGCATAAATTTGCATGCCATTTGCATCAACTTGGAATTTTGAGCCTCTCATGGACATACTTTAATCCTAAGTGACTGACAGCCTATTCATCTAGCAAGACCCAATTCTGAAAAGCTGAACCCTGCCAGCCCCACCAGCAGCACAGCGCCATACAGAACTCAGTGATACTAAAGGAAGCTTTTCCCAGTGAGGCTGTGCTGGTGCCAGCCGGAAGCAAGCAAAGGACAGGTGCTAAGTGCCCATCTACTCAGTCTGTGTATCTAACCAATACTCGGATGTCCCTGCCTCTAACCAGCCTCACTGTCCTATCCAGGTACAACAAAACACTAGAGACCAGGATATGATCTCTGCATCATGTGGTCTCAGTGCTGCAAGCATGCAGAAATGACTGACCACCCAATCCCTCCTGCAGACACAGCCGACAGACTCTCACTGCCAAACATGGGCTGAATTTTCAAAAAGATGGACTAAAAAAAAAAAAATCATCTCTTTGAAGTCCTTCTACCTTCTTCAGGTGACTGCCACTGAAAAAGTTGAGCATCAGTTTAACAAAAAATCTGTAATACTTACCTTAGGAAGGGGGGGGGGGGGCTATGGATCCTAATGAGGATTCCTAATAAGCCTCTGGATCATGAGGCTCCCCGTTCTCTTCACCTTTTGGGATCCAGCACTGACAGCCCCCGAACACCGGCGGAGTAAATATTTACCTACAACGATCCTGCGCAGGCTCAGTATCGGCTTTCCGGTCAGGCTCAGGGGGAAATAGCCGAGCCCGATTGGTCTGCTCTACTGCGCAGGTGACTTGCGCCTGTGCAGTAGAGCGGAGCCATTTGGGCTCAGATATTTCCCCCTGAGCCCGAACGGAATGCCGCTACTGAGCTTGCTCAGGACCAGGGAAGGTAAATATTGCAGGCGCTACCGCACCTGTGCCACAGCCAATGTGCTTTTCAACTGTATTTTGGGAGCTGCCAGTGATAGTTACCTTAGGCTAGAGGCCTGAATCAGGTCTGGTATCCGCAGGTTACCCGAAATGCGGGTCTGGTACGGGTGACCGTTTTGATTTAATCGGGTTGTGGGTTGGGTTCAGGTAGCGGGTCTGGGTACTAGATTCACCAGAAAGCGGGTTGCGGGTGGGGTGTGGGTAGCAGGGCTGCGGGTCGGGTGCGGGTCTGAAAAATTAGACCCGAGCAGGCCTCTACCTTATGCTGCATACACACTTGAGATAAAAGTCTCTGGAAAAGGCAAGATCACAGACCAATTATACCCCATTCCATGTAGTATGAGAGCCATACCTTCACAGTCTATTCTATGGAGCTGCACTCCCCATCAGATAAAATCTTTGCAAGATGCTGCACACAAAGATGCCCGTACACATTCAAAAGATCATTATCTGCAAAAGATCTCTTCCTGCAATAGATCCATTCCTTCAAAATGCATTCATAGTCTATGAGATCTGCAGATCATCATACACACCTTGTTTAGCAGGCAATCATCTGCATATCATCTGCAGATCAGATCCACCAGGATGGATTTTCAGATCTGCAGATGATTGCCAGATATGCAGATGAAGTCTGTTAAACAAGGTGTGTATGAGGATCTGCAGATCTCATAGACTATGCATGCATTTTGCAGGAATGGATCTATTGCAGGTAATGATCTTTTGAATGTGTAAGGGCATCTTTGTGTGCAGCATCTTGCAAAGATTTTATCTGATGGGGAGTGCAGCTCCATAGAATAGACTGTGTAGAGTATGGCTCTCATACTACATGGAATGGGGTAAAATTGGTCTGTGATCTTGCCTTTTCCAGAGACTTTTATCTCAAGTGTGTATGCAGCATTAGGCTTAGGAGGAAGGGGAAGCCTCAAATGATCCAGAGGCTTCTCCCTCCGGAGGTAAGTATCCCACAGGGTTGCTATTGTTACAGTTTCTCTTTCCACATGTCCCAGAAACAAGGTATGAATAAACAATGACGAGATACTGGGGAGGCTGTAAAGTCCGTAGGATTTGGTGAGGAGTTCAGTAACGCCTGTTCATCTTCTTGAACTTCTCATAGTGATAGTCGTCTGTGGCCTTCTCGTTGGACGGGCGCTTACGGTTCGGGGGAGATTCTAATAAGCAATAGAAAAAAAACCAAAATCAGTTAGAATTAAGCTAGGCCATACACATATAGATTTCCACCAAATGTTCCAGAACGATCGATTCCTCTCTGAAAGGAATTGATTTAGAGAGAATTCATTTCTACCACACAGCACATCAATTTCTAATAGATTCCAGCAGGGAATGTGTTGAAAATGGATAGAATCACAGTGTTGCACTAACAATCTAATCCCTACCATAGTCATATGTCTATGTATGTATGATAGTGTAGTCAGGGCCATTTCTTGGGCAGTGCGAGCAGGGCAACCGACCTGGGTGCAGACCGGTAAGTAGAAGAAGGGGGGGGGCGCAGGCAGAAGAACATAATCGCTAGGGAGCTGGTGATGTGCAGTGCAGCCAAATGGAAGAAGATTATCAACACAATCACCTTCCTTGACTCCTCCTAGGCTGCCTACGTCAGACGTCAAGTCATCATCACGTCACCACCGCGTAATGATACCTGATGTCCTGTAGCAGTACTACAGGCTGTCAGTGCAAGGCACCCATGTGTTTTCCCGGTCCCTGCTTACTCCTGGATGAGCAGCTGGTCACTAGTAAAGAGTAAAGGTGCGTACACACATGCGACTATAGTCGTTTGAAACGATCGTTCCCCGATCATTTCAAACGACGATCGTTTGAAAAAAAGCAGCCAACCACCATGAAGTCTAACGACGGACGAGCTAGATCGTTCAAAACGAATGATCTAGCTTGGCGGATTTTTCCTAACAACGATCGTTTGCAAAAGTAGTATATCGTTGGAAACGATCGTTCGTACTAGGCTTGACATGCGCATTTCACTATTTCTCCATGGAACTTTTCATTTTTATGCGCAAGCGCAATCGTTGCTTTATTTGTTGTAACGTTCGTTTTAACGATCAGATCGTTACACACCTTTTACAACTAACTTTACTTAGGTCGTTCTTTCATCAATTAAAAGTTCGTTCGTCGTTGACAACGAACGATCGTTGTCGCATGTGTGTACGTAGCATAAGGGTTTGTGAGTCCACGGGGTTGGGAAGGAAGGAGGCGCAATTTTTACACTCTTGCCCTGGGTGCAATTTAGCCTAGAAACTGCCCTGAGTGTAGTGTATGTATCGTAGTCTAGGACCAATTTAAGGGGAAGTCAATTAACATATCTGTATGTTTTTTGATGTGGGAGAAAACTGGAGTGCCCGGAGGAAACCCACGCACACACGGGGAGAACATACAGATTCCTTGCAGATGTTGCCCTGGCTGGTACACGACCCAGGAATCCAGCACTGAAAGGCGAGAGTGCTAACGAATAGGCCACCATGCATGCTACTGGTTGTCAACCGCCATTGATCTTGCCCCACCCCTGATCGACCTAGATTTTTCCGATCAATACTTCTAATTGATTTTTGGTTGATTGGACATTTAAAGCCAGTTTTACAACTGGCCATAGCGTTGTGAAGCTCCACTCCATCTCATTGCACCGCAACAACGAAAACGTCATTTATCTGACCCTTCGGCAGAGTGCGCCGGCATGGTCATATGCATAGCGGGCATCAGGACAAGCCCGTTCTGAAATGAGCAAGAGCGTGTTTGCCATTCCCCCAGCATAGCACACTGCCCAGTTTACCCAAATCTACTGCAACAGGCTCCGTTCAAAGATCTACATTTAATTCTGCTCAATGGTTCCTCCATACTATAATGGTGCATCGGGTAAGGTATGCCCATGCGTCACACTTACTCTCTGGTTCTGGCTTCTCTGTGTCTCCAACACGCAGAGGTCGAGCCTTGGGTTCCTCTTTGTGGCGCCTCATGGGAGTATTCAGGTCTTCCTGGTAAACTAGACAAAGAAGAGCATGCGAGTAACCTTACTCTACAGCTTGAAGTGTAACTGCAGTCATAGAAAAGCACACATGCAGCTTTCAACAAGTCCTGATTTAAATGAACAACCATGTTATGAAATGTATTTGTTTCTAAAAGACCCTGCAATTATTTTGTAAAAAAACTGCAATTCACAAGTTCCGTATTCCGTCTCTGTTTCTTACTATCCTTTCTATGGTTTCTCAATCAGCAGTTCGCTGGAATACATAATGCCAACAACAGAAGTCTGCAAGAAACCAGAAAACATCAAGAAATCTGGTAGATCGTGTTGGTGTAGTACGAGCACCCAGATACTCCCAACCACTAATCTTCAGTACCCGAGCAAGTGGACAAGTCCAGGAGGTTTTCACTGCTCTGTGTGTCACATTGTGTTTCATGTCACTCCGATGTGTCTCCTTTGGAAGGCTGGGTGCATACATAGCAAAAACGCTAGCGTTGCAGAAAACGCTGCGATTTTGCCGCAAAAACGCTGATTTTGTTGCATATTATGCAGAAACGTTGCCAAAATGCACATAATGAAAGTCAATGGGAATGCAATGGTATGCTTTTTTTCACGCGTTTTCCATCTGTTTTTTCCAAATAATAATTTATTTAGCTGTATTTTCGCTTCCTGCTATCTTCCAAGTGATTTGCATAAATGGAAATATAAAAACGCATGGAAAACACATACAAAACGCATGTATATGCGAACCGCACACGCATTAAAACGCATGAAAAATCCATCGCAAATGCACTAAAAATGCACTCAACATTAACATAAAACATGACAAAAAAACGTAGCCTTTCACGCTATGTCATATGTGAACCCAGCCGAAGGAGGAAGTCACATGAAGTGCAATGTGACCTGCAGGGCAGTGAACTTCTCCTGACCCTGTCCTCTTGTTGGGCACTGAACAGCGGCAGTCGGGAGTATTCAGGTGTTTAAATTCATTGGAACAATTTCTCAGTAAAATGATTTTAGTTCCGCCTCTGGGATAGAGGTAGGAAAAAAGTTATGAGATTGCGCATACACCTTAACCACTTGAGGACCTAGGGCTTTCTACCCCTTAAGGACCGGCCACTTTTTTTCCATTCAGACCACTGCAGCTTTCACGGTTTATTGCTCGCTCATACAACCTACCACCTAAATGAATTTTGGCTCCTTTTCTTGTCACTAATAAAGCTTTCTTTTGGTGCTATTTAATTGCTCCTGCGATTTTTACTTTTTATTATATTCAGCAAAAAAGACATGAATTTTGGCAAAAAAATGATTTTTTTAACTTTCTGTGCTGACAGTTTTCAAATAAAGTAAAATTTCTGTATACATGCAGCGCGAAAAATGTGGACAAACATGTTTTTGATAAAAAAAAACCCCATTCAGCGTATATTTATTGGTTTGGGTAAAAGTTATAGCGTTTACAAACTATGGTGCAAAAAGTGAATTTTCCCATTTTCAAGCATCTCTGACTTTTCTGACCCCCTGTCATGTTTCATGAGGGGCTAGAATTCCAGGATAGTATAAATACCCCCCAAATGACCCCATTTTGGAAAGAAGACATCCCAAAGTATTCACTGAGAGGCATAGTGAGTTCATAGAAGATATTAATTTTTGTCACAAGTAAGCGGAAAATGACACTTTGTGACACGAAAAAAAAAAAAAAAAAAAAAGTTTCCATTTCTTCTAACTTGCACCAAAAAAAAATGAAATCTGCCACGGACTCACCATGCCCCTCTCTGAATACCTTGAAGGGTCTACTTTCCAAAATGGGGTCATTTGTGGGGTGTGTTTACTGTCCTGACATTTTGGGGGGTGCTAAATTGTAAGCACCCCTGTAAAGCCTAAAGGTGCTCATTGGACTTTGGACCCCTTAGCGCAGTTAGGCTGCAAAAAAGTGCCACACATGTGGTATTGCCGTACTCAGGAGAAGTAGTATAATGTGTTTTGGGGTGTATTTTTACACATACCCATGCTGGGTGGGAGAAATATCTCTGTAAATGACAATTTGTTAATTTTTTTTACACACAATTGTCCATTTACAGAGTTATTTCTCCCACCCAGCATGGGTATGTGTAAAAATACACCCCAAAACACATTGTACTACTTCTCCTGAGTACGGCGATACCACATGTGTGGCACTTTTTTGCACCCTAACTGCGCTAAAGGGCCCAAAGTCCAATGAGTACCTTTAGGATTTCACAGGTCATTTTGCGGAATTTGATTTCCAGACTACTCCTCACGGTTTAGGGCCCCTAAAATGCCAGGGCAGTATAGGAACCCCACAAATGACCCCATTTTAGAAAGAAGACACCCCAATGTATTCCGTTAGTAGCATAGCGAGTTCATAGAAGATTTTATTTTTTGTCAAAAGTTAGCGGAAAATTGATTTTTATTGTTTTTTTCACAAAGTGTCATTTTCCACTAACTTTTGACAAAAAATAAAATCTTCTATGAACTCACCATACTCCTAACGGAATACCTTGTGGTGTCTTCTTTCTAAAATGGGGTCATTTGTGGGGTTCCTATACTGCCCTGGCATTTTAGGGGCCCTAAACCGTGAGGAGTAGTCTGGAAATCAAATTCCGCAAAATGACCTGTGAAAGCCTAAAGGTGCTCATTGGACTTTGGGCCCTTTAGCGCAGTTAGGGTGCAAAAAAGTGCCACACATGTGGTATCACCGTACTCGGGAGAAGTAGTTCAATGTGTTTTGGGGTGAATTTTTACACATACCCATGCTGGGTGGGAGAAATATCTCTGTAAATGGACAATTGTGTGTAAAAAAATCAAAAGATTGTCATTTGCAGAGGTATTTCTCCCACCCAGCATGGGTATGTGTAAAAATACACCCCAAAACACATTGTACTACTTCTCCCGAGTACGGCAATACCACATGTGTGGCACTTTTTTGCACCCTAACTGCGCTAAAGGGCCCAAAGTCCAATGAGCACCTTTAGGCTTTCACAGGTCATTTTGCGGAATTTGATTTCCAGACTACTCCTCACGGTTTAGGGCCCCTAAAATGCCAGGGCAGTATAGGAACCCCACAAATGACCCCATTTTAGAAAGAAGACACCCCAAGGTATTCCGTTAGGAGTATGGTGAGTTCATAGAAGATTTTATTTTTTGTCACAAGTTAGCGGAAAATGACACTTTGTGAAAAAAACAATACAAATCAATTTTCCGCTAACTTTTGACAAAAAATAAAATCTTCTATGAACTCACCATACTCCTAACGGAATACCTTGGGGTGTCTTCTTTCTAAAATGGGGTCATTTGTGGGGTTCCTATACTGCCCTGGCATTTTAGGGGCCCTAAACCGTGAGGAGGAGTCTGGAAATCAAATTCCGCAAAATGACCTGTGAAATCCTAAAGGTACTCATTGGACTTTGGGCCCTTTAGCGCAGTTAGGGTGCAAAAAAGTGCCACACATGTGGTATCGCCGTACTCGGGAGAAGTAGTACAATGTGTTTTGGGGTGTATTTTTACACATACCCATGCTGGGTGGGAGAAATAACTCTGTAAATGGACAATTGTGTGTAAAAAAATCAAAAGATTGTCATTTACAGAGGTATTTCTCCCACCCAGTATGGGTATATGTAAAAATACACCCCAAAACACATTGTACTACTTCTCCCGAGTACGGCGATACCACATGTGTGGCACCTTTTTGCACCCTAACTGCGCTAAGGGGTCCAGAGTCCAATGAGTACCTTTAGGCTTTACAGGGGTGCTCAAAATTTAGCACCCCGCCCACTTGCCAGGACAGTTAACAAACCCCACAAATGACTCCATTTTGGAAAGAATACACAACAAGGTATTCCATGAGGGGAATGGTGAGGTCATTGAAAATTTTATTTTTTGTCACAAGTTAACGGAAAATGACACTTTGTTAAAAAAAAAATAAAAAAAAAAATTCTGCTAACTTGTGACAAAAACTAAAATCTTTTATGAACTCACCGTGCACCTCACATAATACTTTAGGGTGTCCTCTTTCCAAAATGGGGTCATTTGTGGAGTCTGTCCTGGCATTTTAGGGTCTCTGCAATCATTACATGTATGGCCAGTATTAGGAGTTTCTGCTATACTCCTTATATTGGGTATACAAGTAATGCACTCTGGGCTGAAAGGAAAAATGAACGGCAAACATACCTTGCTCCACATCAATGGCAGATCTTCCTCCACATCAATGGCAGTGATAACCTCAGGAGAGAGACACCCCGTGCCACCCTGCACTCAGGGTGAGCCACCAACTTATGTGACTGGGCCTCAGAACTTTAGTATACAGCATTATGCCTGTAGGATACAGCAATATGCCTGCCAATAGAGATGACTCTGTGTGGCATTAAAGCATCATCATAGGCCCAAATCACATATAAACCGGGGGTGTCCACACTCAAGGGAAATTCAAACATGCCGTCTTATATCGCCAACCCAGGACAGATCAGCAATATCAAGCATGGAAACCGATCCTTCTTCCCATTTTTATGCTTACCCGTTTGGTCTTCAAGCTTACCTCTCCTCTCCCTGCGACAATGTGCGAAAGACCACTGAGTGTGTGCCTACTCCTGTGTCTGGAGTTCCCTAGGTTCTAATAGTGTACCTGCTCGTGGTACCTCTCAAAACACGGCCCTACGCATAGACCAGGCTGGTCAGGACAGCGGGGACAATAATAAACGGTGTCACTCCTTGTTCCAGCCCTGCTGCAGACACGGCAACGTTTTCTTCGGATGCGTTGACCTGGGGCACACGGAAGCTGATAGGCGTAATGCCTTCCATGCAGTCGGCTAGTTGCATCTGGGGGGGGGGGGGGGGGGGGGGCCTGGCACCTCCTGGATACAGGATGTCCATAATGATCTCTTCCTGAAATTGGAGGAAAGATCCAGTTCTCCCAGCCTTACTGTAGAGAACAAAGCTGTTGTAAACTGCCAATTGAATCAGATAAAAAGACACTTTCTTATACCAGCGTCTTGTTTTCCGGGTAACTAAGTAGGGCGCTAACCTCTGGTCATTGAAGTCCACCCCTCCCATGTTGACATTATATTCGTGGACGACAAGGGGCTTTTCAATGACCGCAGTTGCCCGTTGAATTTGGACTGTCGTGTCTGTGTGAATGGTGGACAGAAAGTAAACGTCCCTCTTGTCCCTCCATTTCACCGCGAGCAGGTCTTCAGTACGCAAGGCGACCCTCTGCCCCCGTAAAAGTCTGGTGGTAACGAGCCGTTGGGGGGAGCCCTGGCGACTAGGCCGCGCAGTGCCACAGCATCGGATTCCTTCTAACTTTAAGTGCTGAAAGAGGGCCACACTTGTGTAATAATTGTCCACAAAAAGATGGTACCCCTTCTGGAACAAGGGTGACACCAAGTCCCACACAACCTTTCCACTGCTCCCCAGGTAGTCAGGGCATCCGACCGGCTCCAATTTTGAGTCTTTTCCCTCATAGACCCTAAAACGACATGTATAGCCTGTGGCCCTTTCACAGAGCTTATACAGTTTCACCCCATACCGGGCGCGCTTGCTTGGGATGTACTGTTTGATGCCAAGGCGCCCGGTAAAGCGTAAGAGGGACTCGTCTACGCAGATGTTCTGTTCAGGGATATAAGCATCTGCAAATGTTGATGACAGGTGGTCTATGAGGGGCCGAATTTTGTGGAGCCGGTCATAAGCAGGGTGGCCCTTTTCATGACAGGTTTTGTCGTCGTTGAAGTGCAGGAAGCGCAGGATGGACTCAAATCGTGTCCTGGACATGGCAGCAGGGTACAAGGGAACATGATTTACTGGGTTCGTAGACCAATACGACCGCAGTACATTCTGTTTCATTAGTCCCAAGTGAAGGATAAGGGCCAAAAAGATTTTAATGTCGGAAACTTGGACTGGTTTCCACCCGAAAGGCTGGGCATACATGCTCTCCGGGTGCTCGGTGATGAATTGTGTGGCTTTACGGTTGGTCTCAACCACAATTAAGTCCAAGAGAACCTGGGTGATGAACAGCTGCAAAAAGTCTAGGGCCGTTCCTAGATGAGCTGTCGCCACCTGGACTCCAGACTGGGCGGTGAAAGGGGGCACTACGGGTGCGGCGGAATCAGGGGATTGCCAATCTGGTTGTGCCAGCACCTCTGGGAGTCTATGGGTACTACGGGCCCGTCTTCTTCTTGGTGGCTGCGACGGGGGTACTACTGCACTTGCCACCGTACCAGTTTCAACTTCCATGCTGACGCTCACCACTTCGTCAGGGTCTACGGAAGCACTGGCACTAAGTCCAGGAGATGCTGCGCTGCTGGTGCCTGCCTCACCAAGAAAACTATCAACAGCGCTAGCACCACCCTGCTGCCCTTGAGGCGGATCCTGCGCCACCTGCGGTCTAACGACTTGGGGTCTGGTACGCCTGGCTCTAGCCGGGACCATAGCCTCGTCATCAGTATCGGTCAGGGAACCACTGCTTTCTACAGGTTCAAAATCGGACCCGGAAGATTCGACGGATGATTCTTCCCAAAAGAACTCATCCGACTGGTCCATGTACCTGTATACCTCGTCATCGGAAAGCCCCCTTCTTGCCATTTTGGATTGCTAAATTTATGGGGTTTTCCTCCGAGACTACCCAGAAAAAAAGAGCACCTACCTAGCAAAAAGGGAGTATTTGAGAGGTATTGGGGTTGGTGGGAAGTGGGGTCTCAGAGGCAATCAAACAATCACGGGACAATCAAATCCAATTACAGCACAATCGACTCCAATCACAGCACAAGCAGATCTGATGCACTCGGAAGGTGATGGGGGGAGGGTGGGATTGGGTGTGGCGGGAAGTGGGGTCTCAGGCAATCAAACAATCACGGGGCAATCGAAGCCGATCACGGGACAATCAAATACAATTACAGCACAATCGACTCCAATCACAGCACAAGCAAATCTGATGCACTCGGAAGGTGGTGGTTGGAGGTGGTGGGGGGGTGGGGTTGGGTGTGGTGGGGGGGAGGGTGGGGTTGGGTGTGGCGGGAAGTGGGGTCTCAGGCAATCAAACAATCACGGGGCAATCGAAGCCGATCACGGGACAATCAAATACAATTACAGCACAATCGACTCCAATCACAGCCCAATCAAATCTGATGCACTCGGAAGGTGATGGGGGAGGGTGGGATTGGGTGTGGCGGGAAGTGGGGTCTCAGGCAATCAAACAATCACGGGGCAATCGAAGCCGATCACGGGACAATCAAATACAATTACAGCACAATCGACTCCAATCACAGCCCAATCAAATCTGATGCACTCGGAAGGTGATGGGGGAGGGTGGGATTGGGTGTGGCGGGAAGTGGGGTCTCAGGCAATCAAACAATCACGGGGCAATCGAAGTCGATCACGGGACAATCAAATACAATTACAGCACAATCGACTCCAATCACAGCACAAGCAAATCTGATGCACTCGGAAGGTGGTGGTTGGAGGTGGTGGTGGTGGGGGGGGGGGGGGGGGGGGGGGTTGGGTGTGGTGGGGGGAGGGTGGGGTTGGGTGTGGCGGGAAGTGGGGTCTCAGGCAATCAAACAATCACGGGGCAATCGAAGCCGATCACGGGACAATCAAAAACAATTACACCACAATTGAATACAAGCGCAGCACAATCGAATACAAGCGCAGCACAGTCAAATACAATGCACTTGGACGGTGATTAGGGGGGGGGGTCTGAGGGCGATTTGAGGGGATGGGGGGTTGATCAGGAGCCTGCACGGGGCAGACTGAGTCCTGATCTGATGAGAGGCAGACACAGGGGGTTACTGATCAAAGATCAGTTAGTGATTGCTGGGGAGGACAGATGTAAACAAACAGCAGGGGATGTAATCAGAAGGGGGGTACGAGGGCAATCGAGGGCCTGGGCAGGTGATCGGTTACCCCCGCGGGGCAGTTAGGGTCTGCTCTGATGGGTGGGGGTGCTGAGGGCTGATGGACAGGTGATAGACAGGTGATCAGAGGGGGATCAGAGGATAATGTAGCTGTATACAAATGTATACAGTATACAGGGGGGTAGTCTGGGATGGGGTGTGGGGGTGATCTAAAGGTAGGGAGGGGGGATCAGGGGTGACTAGGAGGCAGTTAGGGACCTAAACTAAGGGGCAGCGTCGCTAGTTAGTGGCAGGTGGGGGGGGTGGGGGTTTTGCAGGGGTGCAAGGGTGCTGGGCAGGGGTCTGCTGGGGTGATCAGGGGGGGTATGAGGCCTGGGGTGGGTGATCAGGGAGGCTGTGGGCAAAATCAAGCTGCGTGCAGTGTCACTTACAAAGTGCTTCCTCCTCGCTGGTGGTCTCTGGAACAATGAGACCACGAGGCGAGGAGGAAGCACGTATAAGGCACTTTGTTTACCTAACAAAGTGCCTTATACTCCCTGATTGGTGGATCCTGCGGATTCCTCCGCTCGCCGGCTCTGCTAAGTGGCCGGCGAGCGGAGACAAAATGCCCGTGCTTCGATCCCGGGCGGAGGATCGCGTCACGGATGACGCGATCGCTCCGCCCATGCCCTTAAATGGACTGCCGCCTCTGTGGGTGAGGCCGTCCTGCAGGGCTCCACTTCCCCGCCGCCCCTGTGTAGTGGGCGGTCGGGAAGTGGTTAAAGTGGTCAGCATTTCTTCTCTGCCCTTAAAGATTCTTTACAGCAAAAACATACTACCAGAAAAAACACTGATAGTAGAGCGGCATTCAAACTGTTAAACTCAGCACTTTCTTCTTCAGTGGGAAGCGATTACTATAGTAGCTGATAAAAAACAAACAGGATAATATAAACCCTGCTAGCAGTGTCTCAGCCGAATACAAGCCAAATGTGTTCACAGAAGACACATTCTCACTGGATACACTGTAATATATATATATACACAGAAGTGATGCAATAATTTACAATGGCAACTTTCAAGTGCAGATAAAATGTACTTTGAGAACTTGTAATTTGTAAACAGGCAATCGTAATTATGCACAAAAGGAAATATAACTGTATGGGTAATAAAAAGTAGGAAAGCATGTTTTTTACTTAATGTTATGTCAGACTTTAATGCCTCTTTAAAGGGAGTGTGAAGTGATTTTAAAAACAAAAATCAGATACTTGCCTAAGGAGAGGGAAGGTTTGGGTTGCGCTGTACAGAGCCGCCTGTCTTCGGGAGGACTCAGGCTCCCAAACACTTCCAAAATCTCCCGTAGCTGAAGATTTGGAGAATCCTGCGGGGAACAAGGGGTCCGTGAGAAGAACAGGAAGGGACTATGGGACCCAGAGCCTTCCATCTCCTTAGGTAAATATCTGATTTTTGTTTTTAAAATCGCTTCAGATTTACTTTAACTATCACTAAAATTCACACTGTATCAATACAACACAGAGCAAAAGCAGCCGAGTTTGTTGGTGGCATGAAATGGCCAAAGCACTGTTGGCTGGCTAGAGTCCTTCATAATCCTGTAGAGTCTAGACAGTTTATCTGACTGAAGCCAATATTACTGTTTTTTGTTTATATGTAGAGGCTCACACCCACAAGGGTTCAAACCCCATTTACCACCTCAGGACCTGCTCCAGTACGTTGGCTTTGTATATGTAAGACAGATCTGAGGTGTGTTTATTTTTTTTAGTGTCAGTCCCACCTCTGCACTACAAGCCCCGCACTCAGGTAATCTTACATCGATTGTGCTGCACGTAGTTGACGGCCATGTTGGTGGGCACAAAGGAGGTTTGCTTGTCCTTTTTCTTATTCTGCTGTTCTGCCAGTAAACGGGCCTTGGCCTCCTCTGTGGAGATGATGTTCTTTATTTTTGCACTAAAGATGACAAAACAAAACAATCAGCTGATTTGTACCATATCACTTGTGGGTAAAATGTGTTAAGGTGGTCACACACTTATCGACTGTTTAAAAAGGATATTCATGGCGGGTGTACAAGTTTGCTTTTACTTCCCTGGGGCTTCTGCCAGCACCAGCAGTCTTCTGGTCCCCTTTGTTGATCTTCTGACAGTCCTGATAAAGTCAGTGAGTCGGCTGGGTCACACACTACTGTGCATGTGCTGACCCATCGGCACGTCTTCTTGACAATGCTCCGGTAATTGGGAGCGCTCTGCGTATGTTTATGAACTGCACATGCACAGAACGCTCACTATGTGCTGTAGCGTGCGACCCATCTGGGTCACGGTCCTTACCAGAGCTGAGTCAATAAACAAAGGGGATCAGAGACCAGGGAACTTTTAAGGCTGCAGGGGGCTGGAAAAAGTAACAGCCCCCCCCCCCAGATTTCCTTTCGACAGCTGAATCAATCACTGCAACTGAATCAGCAGGACATATATTGCCCCAACATATCCGCAGGGACGGATCAAGGCCAAGTTGCGCCTAGGGCAAGGCCAGGTTTTGGCGCCTAAAGGTCAGGTTTTGGCGCCTAAACTGCCATTTATTTTGCCGCCTTTTTAAGAATTCAACAAACTGCGCCTGGGGCAAGATACCCGCTTGCCCCTGACCCCCCCCCCCCCTAGATCCGTCCCTGCATATCCGATCAATTCTTGACTATTCAGGCCCTCAAAGAACCATCAGACTTACTCTATTCCCAGATCCACTTCTGGGATTCCACTCAGCATCTGGTTGGACAACATCTCCTCTGTCTTCTTGGCAGAAGAGACCTTGATGCTTTCTGGCAGTTCATACAAACAATCTTCTGCACTCTTTGGCTTCACTTTCCTCTCCTCGTTCTCGATGATGCCCTTTCTCTTCTTCAGCTCCGTCTCAATGTACTTCATCCTGAGATCAACGGCAACAGCATTAGTATCGTACAGATGAAGAGCAGAAAAAGCAAACTCCAAATAGTAACACAGCCACACACTAGACTAGAGGGATTCCTGCTCATACTGAAGCATACACATCCCTAGCACACCCACGGACACAACTGACTGAAATCGAAATATAATATTTGAAGACTACCTAATCTAAAACTGACAGTCATGACATGTTATGTCTCAATGGAGATAGATTTGGGGGTGGGGGGTTAGGGGGATATTCTGGCATCATCCCTCCAGGCAGAAAATCCAAAGGGTCCGCACACTCAATGAAGGTTCATCGTGGTTTAGTAAACAACTATGAAAACGTCATTGACTGTGCAGAACCTTTGAATTTTCTACATTGTCGTTTTGGTCCAGCACCTTGTGGGCTCGTTCACACTAGGGGCGTTTTCTGCCTTTTTTCAAGTGCAAACTGTCACGGAAGAGCCGTGAGACAAGAAAACGCAATCGGTTTTCTGCACCGATTGTCGTTGACATGCCAGATCATAATTGGATGTGTAGGTCCTTGCAGTCAAGCCTGGGGGTCTCTGTTTTCTTCATAGCTATTAGAAGAGTTCTTTTCATGAGAGCCAAGTATGCTCTCTGATAAGACCTGTTTGTGTAATTAACTTGGTAAAAAGAAGTTCCTTCATAGGCCAGTGACACCTAAAGGGGCCCATACACTGAGCCGATTAGCGGCAGTTCGATCGAAATCCATCGCAAATCGATTGACCGATCGATTTGCGGCTGATTTCAATCGATCTGACATGCTGGAAAATCTAGGTCGATCTGTTGAGATTATCATTTTGCATTGGACCTAATGGAAATCTGATGGCAAAAAAATGCCATCAGATCGATTTTCAATAGATTTTATACTGAAATCTATTGGAAATCTGTTCCTAGTAAAAAATGTTCCTAAAGACATCAGATAGATCAGAAATCTATCTGAGGATCTATCTGCTGCTACTCTAACGAGTGTATGGCCACCTTAAGTGTGAATTGCTGAGCTGGCAAGATACCATTTGGTGATTTCAGCAACAGCGAGCTTCCCACACAGCAGTGCTCCAGACACAGTGGAGCCATTCCATCAGCATTAAACATAAATGTAGTATATGATTTTAGCCTGTTTAACAATCTTAGCGGTATGGACGAGCTCAGCTCGTCCATTACCGCCAGAGGGTGCCGCTCAGGCCCTGCTGGGCCGATTTTGATAAACTAAAAAGCAGCACACGCAGCCGGCACTTTGCCAGCCGCGTGTGCTACCTGATCGCCGCCGCTCTGCGGTGATCCGCCGCGAGCAGCGGCGAAAGAGGGTCCCCCCAGCCGCCCGAGCCCTGCGCAGCCGGAACAAATAGTTCCGGCCAGCGCTAAGGGCTGGATCGGAGGCGGCTGACGTCAGGACGTCGGCTGACGTCCATGACGTCACTCCGCAAGGCTGCTCATTGCAGCCTTCCTTGTTACTTCTGATTGCCGGAGGCAATCAGAAGAATGCGTCGGGAGCGCCCTCTAGTGGGCTTTCATCTTTTTTTTTTCATTAAAAAAAAAAAACTCTCCCGCAGCCGCCCTGGCGATCTTAATAGAACACCAGGGTGGTTAAGGAATACCATTTATATGAGAGGTATGAAAGTTATATCATTCTGCTGGTCCAGATCTGGTGAATATTTTAATATTAAATTGGGGCCACTGACATACCCAGTCACAGAGGTATGCAGCTGCCTCATGCCAGAACATGTTACCTTAATCAAGTTTGATATCCTAAGAATTGTCATATTCTGAGGAATATGAATCTGTGGTTATGTGTGTGCGTCCCACATGAAATGTCATATTGGGTGGATGGAAAATGTCCCACCCAGAAGGTTAACTGCCCCTGTCCAGCCCCTGGGCTGAACCTGAGACCCCACCCAAAAATGTGGGTCATTCAAAAGAACTTGACAGGGACTCCTCCCATGAGTCCTCCACATTCCATCGTCACGAAAGCATGCTGCTGCTAGCCAGAGGACCGTGTGGTTAGCGGCCATCTTGTCTGAACTTTGCTCTGGAAACAAAGAAACTTCACGTGTTTTCCCAGAAAGGACACATTTCCGCCTGAACCTAAGTATTCGTTTATTTTCTTCACTTTTTATTTTATACTGTGCTACTATTGTCTGTATAATTGTTTATTTTAATGATTTTCTGTATATATTCATTATTTATATTGCATTTATAATAAAAAAATACTTCTAAAAGTTATTTATCTTTCGGCTACTCCTACTATTCAGCCACACACACACACACAGAAAGAATCCTAGCCTTCTGAAGATTCGCTACTGAGAATTGCGGTTATTAGTCAGAACAGGGTGTGTTTTAACTGTTTTATTTGCAGGTATTAGTATCAGGCAGATTGGGCTTCTCTTCCCATTAGAATGAGATGGTGGCAGCCTAGTATTTTGTGTTTTATAGATCGCATGCCTTCTTCTAGCCTGTCTGCCGTCAAAATTCCAGTGATTTCTGCGCACCGATTGCATGGTCTGTGTGCTGGAACAGATTGGAAGGCATTGTGCGGTCTGGCCACCAGGGGGCGTGTGACACAGGCGATTTTTAAAAATCGCCCACAAAACGCTTGTGCAATGAATCTCTATGAAAAGGTTCATATCAGCGCAGTTCATGCATCGTGCGTTCAGCAAAGTGGTGCCTGTACTATTTTTGAGGCTATTTTGCCTCAATGGAAGGTATAGGAAAAATGCAAACGCTCACAAAATCGCTTTGCGCAGTGAATGCGTGAGAGTTTTTAAGAATAAATACAATGGATTTATTATTTTCCGGGTCAAAGAGTTCACTTCCTGACTTGGGTTAGGGAGTGAATTACAAAACTGCTCTGGAAATGTGCTTCTACCAGAAACGCAGGGCGCAGTGGAGCACCGGGAGGGGGTGAAAAAAAAAGCGCACAAAAATGCAAAATGCTTGCGTTTCGATTTTAGGTGTGAATGAGGCCTGAATCCTAGTCTGGTGTGCAACTGTTTCTCTGATGTGGAAACCATCCAGGCAGGTGATCTCTCCGCTTCCCTAAAAAATGGGCCTTGGGGGCTTTTTTCCATAAACGCCACCGAGCTCTGGCGAAAGCTCATCTGCATTGCTGTGCCCTGCCCCCAGCTTGGCAGGCACTTCCTAATTAGTGGCTGCCGAGTTGGGGGCAGACTACTACAACACAGGTGGAGGTTTCCGAAGAGCTTCGGCAGTCTTCGGTAATACTGACGCAACTGCACCGCCAAGGAGGGGGGACAGATGAGTATTAAACACCGTGACAACCCCCCCACCCATCAGCGCTTTGAGTCCTATGGGAGAAAAGCGCTATAGAAATGTTATTGTATTGTATTGTAATCCAGGGCTCTGTAATTCTTAGCATTAGCACTCTTTAATAACAGTTACAAAATTATTTAAAGTGGTGAATTCAGACAGTTAAACACAGTCACCTTATCAGCCACAATTAGTAAACGTTCAACCAATTTAGAAAGGGTAACAGAAAATAATGCACGCCTTTTTATAATGTGCTGCCCCGTTCACATAAAATAAGTGGGAAATGTGCTGCTGTATATGGCCAACTAGAAAAGTAAGCACACAAAAATAAATGGCTGTAGCTCTTTTCTACGTAGCATCTGCCTGCAGAGTGTGGATCCTGCACGATAATCCTCAATCAACCAAACGATTGATGATCGAAGCCGAAGGAATATGTGTTTCACTAGGCTGCTCATCGTGTGTATTTTCAGAAGATGCTCACCTGCCGCTGTCCTTTCGGGTCCCTGCATGGAACAAATGCGGGTACACTGATTCAAGAGCCCCAGGAAGCATCGCAAGCTCCCATTGGTTGCATTAGACCAATGGGAATTGTGTCTCCCAAGGGAGCATTCTCATTGGTTCACTTAGTAGTGGACCTATGAAAATCCTCCCTGTGGAAGACGATTCCCATTGGTATGTTGCAAACGAATGGGAGCTTGTGATGCCTCTGCTGGGATCGGTATAACGGCTTTTCCAGCATGCAGGGACCCAAAAGGACGACGGTAGAGGCTGCAAATGGGCGGTGGCAGCAGCAGCAGCGTGGAGCGAGAGCGGGTAGAAAATGTAGCAGGTTGGAAAATGGGATAAAAAACTGATGCACAATGTAAGAATTTTAAAGGGACTCCGAGCACGTCTCATGGGCATGCCTTTAAGCCAGACGACTTCCAACAAAGTCGTGCTATGACCCCTCTGGAGGAGCCTCTTGCAATGGCCATGTGTGTCACTTTCTCTTTCTGCTTCATTCAGTGATGCACTTCTCTAACAGAGAAGACGGTGGTGACCTGGATGTTATAACATAGCCAAGATGAAATCGAACAAAAACTATTTGGTTTAGAATGGCGATTCAGGCATCAACTGAAAGAGGAGAGCACAAGCTACAGAAAGGTATGCATTAAGTAGTTTACAGTACTGGTTGGAGCCTTAAAGGCATGCCCATGAGATGTGCTCTGAGATTTATACGGTGAATATAACCGCATCTATTTGCAGTGTCAGAAAAATGTAGCCCTGCCTTACTAACTATTACTGTGAGAGATTGTGTGAAGGCCAAAGGGATGGTGAATGGCATGGGCATAACAATTACCCCTGCGACCCCTGCCATTGCAGGGGGCCCCTCCTCCTCCCTTTCCCCAGCCGCAAGTGCAGCCAATTAGCAAAAAAAAAAACCCTGTTCACTTACAAAAATAATCCCTGCCACCTTCTCCTGCCATCCGTATTGAGTAGCGGGAGTGCCTGTAATTTTTTCCTGCTTCAAAACGCAACTTCACAGCAGAACACTCTCTGCTGCTATTCGCCATCTCCCGAACACATGACCCTCATGAGGTTCAGGTACCAAGGGGGTCACATGCTATCATTTTTGCCCAATTAAGTCTAGTTACGCCCCTGGTGAATAGCTAAATATTATGGGTGTCACCAACACCAAAATTGCTTATAATCCTCAGATGGGTGAAAAAATGTGGCTTGACAGCCAAAACTGATAGTAGTCAGTAGTGCAGCCAAAAGCAGGTATTGACCAACTTCTGCGCAAAGCACATGTGGATTACACAGCTGTTCATATCCGGAAGCACTGCCGATAGTAACAAACACTTTGGACTCTATTCATAAAACATTTGCGTAAAAAAAAATCTTGGAGGTAAAAACACTGCATCGGTATTTTAGATTTTTGTGTGCTTGATAAAAAAGTTTACACTTGCAATGAAAGGTCGGGGAATTCACCACTAAACTGGCGGTGAGTTAATACATTTTCTCCATGCGGAGACAGCGTTAGAATAGAAGAGGCAGCCCCAGCATCCCTTTACATGTGCATTTTTTTTAAACTGCCTCTCCTTGCCCTGAATCTGCCAGAATCTGTCTATTAGTCTTTCCAAACAATTTATTTAATTGCCGCAGCTTAGAAGAACTTCCAGAAAGGTTACACATGCAGGCTTTCTGATGTGAAATTTATCTGAAAACAGGTACCCAAGAGGTTAAAAAACAGCCTTGGTATTCCTGGATGCCTTGTTTGCTCTGCTCTCTCTGCTGCTGCCTGGGAGGTCTGTCCCTATTGGCTTGCCTGTCATCCGCATGCTTATCGCGTTATCTAAACAGCCGGTATTCTCCGTTCTCATTCCTCCTGCTCTAATATTTATGAATTGACATTAGTGACGTGATAATCTCCGCACAAGGCGGTAATTTCCCGCACTGCTCAGGAATTGTAGCTTTTCATGCAGAAACAGCTTTTATGAATGGACACTTTGCTAAATGGTCGCTAAAGTCAGCTGTTTTGAGCATTACCGCATGCGGGAATGCTTTATGAATAGAGGCCCTTTTGTGCATTTATAACACTGCAGGAATCACCCACCGATTATTTGTATTCAGTGTCACTTTGCATGACCTGCAACCAGAATGAGAAATCCCTTCCCTCCCCACACATACATGTCAGCATCTTCATCCCGTCGGTTGGTTTCTGCTGAGAATGAGGTCCCTAAGTTCAGATCCTCCTCCTCTCCCAGCCTAAAGAAGACAGAAAAGCAAGAAGACAATAAAGGTCATTGCTTCAACTTCCTCACAATGCAAACATGATCACACAGATGGACTCTTACTTGTCCTTTCCACGCTCTTTTAGCTTCTTCATATCAACCATCCCGCCAGTCTGAATTTTGAAGGGATCGTCCTGAAAAGGGAATTCAAGTGCATCCGGTCAAAGAATGGAAGAATGCAGTTCTCTATAGTCTATCATCAAATAGAATTGTTTTAAAGGACAACTGACCTGAGTGGGATATGGTGCCTGCCATATTTATTTCCCTTTAAGCAGTACCAGTTGCCTGGCAGGCCTGCTGATTTTTCATGCCTCAGTATCTGAATCACACCCGAAACAAGCATGCGGAAATGCAGTAAAAAACCTGATCTGCAAATGCTTGTTCAGGGTCTATGACTAAAAGTATTAGAGGCAGAGGATCAGCAGGACAGCCAGGCAATGTGCATTGTAACAGGAGGCGCTTGCGCTGAGTTAACCACTCCTCACCTCAAAGCCCCAAAATAGGTAGAGTGCTAGAGATGCCCACATGGCTGGATGATGCAACCCAAGACACAACCAGCAAACCGGTCTAAAAGAGTTTTGGAAACAGACACACAGTCCATGTTCCAAGTATCTCAGGGTGGGCAAAAAAGTACGGTAGTTGACCATTATAGTTTCTGTTTGCATTAAAGAGACTCTGTAACAAAATTTTCAGCCTTATTTCTTCTATCCTATAAGTTTCTATACCTGTTCTTATGTGGTCTGTCTTACTTCAGCCTTTCCTAGTTGCACAGTGGCTGTATTATCTCTGTTATATAGTCTAATCCTCTTTCCTTTGTCAGCTTTGTCGGCTGAGGCAGGAATGTGCTGCTCTGCTGTGATCAGCAGAAGTTATACACACCCTCTCCACGCCCCCTCCAGGCTCTGTATGAGTCACAGACTGAGCTTCTCTCAGTCTATCACATGCTGGTTAGCAGCCATGTTTTTTGTTTGTAAACACTGCCTAAAGCTGGCAATTACAAGCCAGGATTGCAGCAGGGAGTGGCAGAAACAGCAAAGAGGGGGCCCAGGAGAACATAATGAATAGAATGGTATGCTTTTTATTGTAAGCATATTAGAGTACAGATTCTCTTTAATGCTTGGTTACTACTCTGAGCTGCGGATTTCTGACCCAAGCCTGACTCGGGATTACCACTAAGGAGGTTAAAGATATTCCGAGGCAGGAGGGGGGGGGGGGGGGGGGGGAGAGGAGGTTGCAGATTTAGTTACCATGGATCCTCCCAAAGTCTCGCCCAGTGTCGAAGGATACGGTGCACATGTGGGCCTGTCTGTGCATCTCCTCGTCTGCGTTCCAGTAGCCGGGGATTTTGTGCTTGCACAGTTTACAAAGACAAACTGCACATGCGCAAACTGCTACTGGCCATTGGAGAGTGATCAAGGTGGCGTGCGGATAGGTTTGCTCGTGCACAGTAGCCAGATCTTTCAGAGCTGATAGACTGCAAGGGGAAGGAAGAAGCCCCAGGTAAGTACATCTGATCATGACAGCCAATTGTCAGACTCCCCACATCTAGTGCACCCCCTGGGCCTCTGCAGAGTGTTGACAGCAAAGCGCACACTCACCTGTCCACTGATGCACTCCTTCCTGTGTCTTGTCTCCCCCAGCCTCCATGTAGGTTACGTGACTACATACATGCTGCTGGGTTAAGGGGTTCCCTGTACTGCCACGGTTCAAAAAATGTGTTTCAAGCTGAAATCTAAATTAAAAGTCTATATGCAATTCACTCTCTGATCAGATAGGGATCTATCACTTGGTGGAATCTGGTGGCCATCTTCCAGTGTATTGCGCAAAAGGTGGATCAGCGCATCACCAGGCCGCTTCCCAATGGCCTACAATCAGAGGTGCGCTGAGGCCCCCCAGAAACTGCAAGCGCACCTTGAACCCAAACAAAAGCTCTGCATATACACCGAAAGCAAGACTGCTAAGTGGGAGCAGCTGACCAAAAATGAATAAAATTAGTACATGGCAAAGAAATGAACAACGCTACTTAAAAACAGATAAGTGCCTACCTGCAAGAGAGTGCAAGCCCCACTTGTGGGATAAAATACACACCTGGAACACACATAACCTGTCTACCACTGGAGGATGTTGGTTTCCTGTAACAGCTTGCATGCAACTTGTTAAGTACTCATTCCACCCACTGCGAAGAAGTCATCCTCATATGGGAGGGGACCTAACACTAACTAAATCCTAACCTATGTATATGCATAGCCTGGGTGCGCTACCAAGTAAAATCGAAAATTGAAAATTGCGCAAAAGGTGGATCAGCGCATCACCAGGCCGCTTCCGAATGGCCTACAATTCATTTTTGGTCAGCTGCTCCCACTTAGCAGTCTTGCTTTCGGTGTATATGCAGATCTTCTGTTTGGGTTCAAGGTGCGCTTGCAGTTTCTGGGGGGAGTGCTAGGTGTGCATTTTATCCCACAAGTGGGGCTTGCACTCTCTCACAGGTAAGCACTCATCTGTTTTTAAGTAGCGCTGTTCATTTCTTTGCCATGTACTAATCTTCCAGTGTATGGCCACCTTAACTTACCTACAAAGCTCATCACATCGTCCATATATCTCTTCACTACTTTCCATGCCACGACCTACACTCTGCAAACCACCTTATTTCTATCCTCCACTGGAATCACCTCCTCACATACAGCACTTTTCACGGGCCTCTCCCTTCTTCTTGAACTCCATCCCACAACATATTAGCTACTCTCTAACTCTCAAATCATTTAAATTCAGCCTTAAAACTCACATTTTCATAGAAGATTGTAAGTTGACCAAAGACACACACTAACCAAGGTCAATCTTCCGCACAATGTGGAGCTGAATGACAATTGCTATACAGCTTGATCACTAGTCCAACTTGTGTTTCCTCCCCTATCCCCCTTAGAGTGTAAGCTCACAAGGGCAGGGCTCCCTTCCTTATTGATTCTTGCAACTGTTGTATATTTACAGGAACATAGAAGTAATTGGCAGAGTGTTGTACTCCCTTTGTCCTATGCACCCCATTTAGCTGCGAGGGATCAAAAATCCAAATGTAGTGTTACTTACCTGGGGCTTCTACCGGCCCAAAGAAGTCATTTGTCTCCCTCGCCGCAGCTCCGCTCTTCTCCTGGGTCCAGCTGGCAGCCTCTGAAGGATTGGCGACCCGGGCAATTCACAGTCTTCTGCGCATGCGCCCACGTCACCGGGAGCAGGGCCGGATTTAAGCTAAGGCCGCATAGGCCATGGCCTAGGGCACCTCAGGATCAAGGGCGGGTGGGCATCCAGCAGGCTATACTAGGAAAAGAGGAGAGGGTCACCCGGCTACCTATTTTAAAGGGAGGGGGGGTTCATCAGGCTTTCTATATAGAAGGGGGGGGGGGGCATCTGGCTTCTTATACTAGAGGGAAGGGGGAGTCATCAATAGGTGGGGATCATCAGGCTATCTAAACTGGAGGAGGAGGGAAGGGTCATCTGGCTACTTATTACTGGAGGGGGCGGAGAGACATCTGGATACATATACTGAAGGGGGGTGGCTGCTGACAGTGGCCTTGGGCGGTAAAGTGTACAAATCCGGCCCTGACCGGGAGAGTACTGCACAGGCGCAGTATACTCCTGATGTACCATCAAAGGCTGCCAGCGGGACGCAGGAGAAAACCGGAGCTGTGGCGAGGGCCAAAAATGACTTGTGGGGGCTGGAAGAAGTCGCAGGTAAGTGATGCTACATTTATTTTTTCACCTCACAGCTCCTTTAAGCGCTACCGAATTAAATGGCGCCATATATATGTATATTATATGATAATATTATATTCCATTACTATTTATGAATAGGGAAAAAAAGCTTGATTCAAGAGAGATGGAACAGCACCTCGGCAATCCTCTGGGGGTGTGCGGGAACCAACCCCTTGTACCAACAGGGTGAAGATCAGTCTTGTTCGAAGATAATGGTCCGCACCACATCCAAGTATAAATCAGCTTTATGAAAATGCTGTGTAGCAGCTACAGCCCGCTGTTTCAGGTTACTTGCCCTTTTACAAGCCGCTCAGCATAATCATAATAATAAGAATTATGCTGAGCGGCTTGTAAAAGGGCAAGTAACCCGAAACAGCGGGCTGTAGCTGCTACACAGCATCTTATGGGCCTTCAATAAAGCTGACTTATACTTGGATGTGGTGCGCAGGGCTGTGGAATCGGAGTCGTGGAGTCAGAGCAATTTTGGGTGCCTGGAGTCAGAGTCGGGAAAAAATGCACCGACTCCTAATGAATTTGTAACTGTAATTAAAATAGAAGATATGATAAAAAAATTCTATTTCTCAGATAATAGTCATTAAAAATAATGTATATATACAGTAATAGCTGTGTTCAGTCCACAAAAATGAAATAAACCAATCAAAATTAGTTACTTGTGCTGCTTCAATAAAGCAGTCCCCATATTTTTAAGGTCAGATATACATATCTGATTGTGACTGTATATAGGATTTGTACACAGGAATCTCTTATTTATACTAAATAACATCTATGCTGTAAGAATAAAGCCTGATGTGTAGCCGTGTCACTAATAGAGCTGGTCAATGAGATGGAAATAATTCTGCGTTGATGCTGATTTATGCAAATGTATGCACTCTTTTTGCTCATGAAATAAATTGATATGTTGTTAAAATTTGGTTTGGCGACTATGAATTAAAGGTACCTGAGGCGAATTAAAAGAAAAGCTTTATACATACCTGGGGCTTCCTCCAGCCCCCTTCAGGCCATTCGGTCCCTTGCTGTCCTCCGCCACCTGGATCTTCTGCTATGAGTCCAGGTACTTGAGCCAGTCTGGCGTAGTGCGCATGCGCACACTCCGCCGCCGGGAGCGTACTACACCTGGATCTTCTGCTATGAGTCCAACATCTGCGGACCCGCATACATTACCCGCCTGCAGGAGGGTAATGTATGCGGGTCCGCAGATGTTTAGATAAGCCAACAGCCTACAGCCTGGACATCATATTGTACTCTATGGACTTGTGATTATTCATTGCATGAGAGGAATTGAAAATCGAAACGAGGACTCTGTAACAGAGTGCCAGATCGGATAACAGATTCACTGTTTTAAAAAGGATACACCTACTGGACACTGTCTGGATACTTTTTGTTATAGTTGGAACACAAGTAATCTTTTTTAATTCTTTACTGGGATCCCCTTTTTGAGACATTTTCTGTGGATCATCTCACTGCAGTGAGTTTGAATGGAGTGAGTGTCTGCGTGTGGATGTAATTAAAGGGGAAGGGGCTATAATCATTTTAGCCTAGAATTAGGATTATATTGTTGTCTCAGGTTTAATTTGTTACACAGTAGTACTATACTCTACATATGCTCTCCACAGAGCTGCAGGGAATCCACTGAGAATGTTGTGCACATTGAACACAGAGGTGTTGTCTATCACCCATAATCCTGGTTCAGATTGTGCATGAAGAATGTGTAATAGAGGAAGAATCTCCTCATTCCCCTGCAGAGTACCTGCACATCATTCTTACATGTACCCACAGTTACATTGCCTAGGGCCTGATAGATGTTCTTTGTTCCGGTTTGTACCTTTTACAAGTACTCTTACCAAGGACTAGTTTTAGTCTAAAGGGAATAAATATAGTAGTCTGCATATCCTTCTCACTTCAGTTGTCTTGTAAAATTCCTAAGCGTTGGCAGTTAAGAGACGAATTTCACGTTACATACTGTTAATCAACAAAATTGTAATATGCAAATTAGAGGAGTCGGAGTCGAGGAGTCGGAGGAATCCTAAACTGAGTCGGAGTCGGTGGATTTTTGGACCGACTCCACAGCCCTGGTGGTGCGGACTATTCTTTTCGAACTAGGGAAAAATGCTCAGTAGGTCTGAAGACATCCATCCACAGATCTTCCGATTCAAACTTACCACTAGTATTGCTTCTTCCGACAAGTTCTCGCCAACCAGAAGGGCTGCAGCACTGCGGGATAACATTGAAAAACATTAAAATGAATCTTCATGAAATTAAGAGGAAAACTACCTGAAACAGTAGAGGACAGATCACTGAATCAAACAATACAAGTCCACATTAACGAAAAATAAGCATACACTTTCAATGACGGTCGCTTAAAACTATCATTCCTATTTGCTTCGGTTGATAGTTTAGGAAATAATTGCCCTTTATGAGCTTTACTGTGGTAACATGCACGACACGTTACCCCACATGTTACCATAGCAACACACACCATTAACCTGGTAACATGCATGACGCTAATGGGTTACATAATTGTTTGGGTTGAAAAAAAAAAAGACATATCCATCGAGTTCAACCAGAAAACAAAGTACAACACCAGCCTGCTCCCTCACATATCCGTGTTGATCCAGAGGAAGGCGAAAAACCCTTACAAGGCATGGTCCAAATAGCCCCAAAAGGGAAAAATTCCTTCCAGACTCCAGATGGCAATCGGATAAAATCCCTGGATCAACACCATTGGGCATTACCTAGTAATTGTAGCCATGGATGTCTTTAGTTTTCAACGCATGGTAAGCATCTAAACCCCCTTTAAACACAGATATAGAATTTGCCATAACTACTTTCTACGGCAATGCATTCCATATTTGGATCACTCTTACTGTAAACAACCCTTTCCTAAATAAATGGCTAAAACGTTTTTCCTCCATGCACAGATCATGTCCTCTAGTCCTTTGTAAAAGCCTAGGGACAAAAAGTTCAACCGCCAAGCTTTTTTATTGCCCTCTGATGTATTTATACATGTTAATTAGATCCCCTTTAAGACACCTGGGCCCATATGCAATTAACTTTTTCACCTGTTTTTTTCCTAGGAGATCATTTTTTATTTTCTATTTAAAATAATTGTTCAGCGCTTTGTAACTGAAAAAGTACCAGTTACAGTTTTGTATTATCAAAATTATTTTGAGTCCTTGCTGGTGGTTTTAAATGTATTTTATTGACAATTTTTAAAATATCACCTAAGAGAAAAAACAGGTGAAAAAATGAATTGCATATGGCTCCTTATCCCATATGCAATTACCGTAACTTTTTCTCCTGAGTTTTCTCCTAGGAAATAATTTTTCATCTTCAATTCAAATTAACTTTTTAGCACTTTGCAATGGAAAAAGTACCACAAAGTATGTGAAAAAGCACTGCCAACATTATTTTGAACATTTGTTTGCTTGCTGGTGGTCTAAAAGGCATTTTATTTACAAGTTGTGGAAATATCACCAAGGAAAAAACACAGGTGAAAAAGTGAATTGGCCCCTTTTCTCTAGACCAGTGCTGTCCAACTGGCGGCCCGCGGGCCGCATCCGGCCCGCCAGGCCACCTGCTGCGGCCCGCTCGTGTCCCTGGGATGCAGGCATGGCTTGCGCTATCGGCGCCATGCCTGCTCCCTCTTATTGTGGCCTCTCCTATGTCCCCCCGCTGCCGCTGCCTCACAGATCGCGGCGACTGAGGTAAACAGAGGGCGCATGCTACCCGCACGGAGTACGTCACATGCGGAAGTGAATCATTAGTCACTTCCGCATGTGACGTTCTGCCGCGCGGGTGTCACGCGCTCTGCTTGCTTCAGTCGCCGCGATCTGTGAGGTCTGATCTGTAAGGCAGCGGCAGCATCGTCAGCGGGGACACCGGAGAGGCCAGCGGGGACACCGGAGAGGCCCACGGGGACACAGAGGTAACGGGCTCGTTACTGGTGGGGGCACCTGTCACTAGCTGGGGGGGCTCCTGTCACTATCTAACTGGGGGGGCACCTGTCACTAGCTGGGGGGGCTCCTGTCACTATCTAACTGGGGGGGCACCTGTCACTATCTAACTGGGGGGGCACCTGTCACTATCTAACTGGGGGGGCTCCTGTCACTAACTGGGGGGGCACCTGTCACTATCTAACTTGGGGGGGGGGGGCACCTGTCACTATCTAGCTGGGGGGGGGGCACCTGTCACTATCTAAGTGGGGGGCACCTGTCACTATCTAAGTGGGGGGCACCAGTCACTTTCTAAGTGGGGGGCACCTGTCACTATCTAGCTAGGGGGGGGCACCTGTCACTATCTAGCTAGGGGGGGGGGCACCTGTCACTATCTAGCTAGGAGGGGCACCTGTCACTATCTAGCTGGGAGGGGGCACCTGTCACTATCTAGCTGGGAGGGGGCACCTGTCACTATCTAGCTGGGAGGGGGCACCTGTCACTATCTAAGTGGGGGGCACCTGTCACTATCTAAGTGGGGGGCACCTGTCACTATCTAAGTGGGGGGCACCTGTCACTATCTAAGTGGGGGGCACCTGTCACTATCTAAGTGGGGGGCACCTGTCACTATCTAAGTGGGGGGCACCTGTCACTATCTAAGTGGGGGGGTGCTCCTGTCACTACCTCAACTGGGGGGACACCTGTCACCTGGCATTTCAGCCCACACATCATCCCTAATCCGGCCCAAAACACTATTGCCAGGCACAGCAGCCAGTAGAGGAGAATTTAGAAGCCAGGTGAGAGGTGTCTACCATATTAAAGGGGCATTCTGCTTATTTATGTGAAATGCTGTCTATTTATGTGCCTCATGACTGCTGAATTTGTCGTGTTGGGGGCCTCATGATTGCTGAATTTGTCTTGTTGGGGGCCTCATGATTTGTTGGGGGCATCACGATTGCTGAATTTGTCTTGTTGGGGGCCTCATGATTTGTTGGGGGCATCACGATTGCTGAATTTGTCTTGTTGGGGGCCTCTAGATTGCTGAATGTGTCTTGTTGGGGGCCTCATGATTTTTTGGGGGCCTCATGATTGCTAAATTTGTCGTGTTGGGGGCCTCATGATTGCTGAATTTGTCTTGTTGGGGGCCTCATGATTTGTTGGGGGCCTCATGATTGCTGAATTTGTCTTGTTGGGGGTCACATGATTGCGAACTGTGAGACTATGGAAAAGCTGAATCGTCATCATGAGACAATAGCATTAAACCTACTTTTTTAGCTTTTTAAAACGGAAAATAAAACTGGGAGGTTCTAAAAAAATCCCCACATTTTTCAGGAGTAGGATGGATGAAATTGTTTATCTTCCCAGTTTATTTTCAACTTGGATTTTCCATAATGTTCATGTACGAGTTAAAACGTTTGTATGTAGTTTAAATTGCTGTTGCCACTTTGCGATAAGTGACTTTTGGGTTGCAGTTTGGACACTCGGCCTCCAAAAGGTTCACCACCACTGTCCTAATCTAATGTCCCACATTGCTAAGTTCATGTAAATTTGTCTCCACCCGTGGCCACACCCGCATTCTGGTCCATGGCCACACCCATTTTTCGGCGCGGCGCCGCTCAATGGAACCCTCATGTTTCCTGGCGCGCGTTCACCATTATTTTAAATTGCATTTTGAGGCTCTAGCAAGAACCTTCGGCCCTCCACCATGGGGTCTGAAAAAAAAATGGCCCTCCATGCCCATGAAGTTGGACAGCACTGCTCTAGACTAAATAAACCCAGTTTATCTAACCTTTCTTGGTAAGCGAGACCTTCCATCCCACGTATCAATTTTGTTGCTCGTCTCTGCACCTGCTCTACAACTGCAATATCTTTCCTGTAATGTGGTGCCCAGAACTGAATTCCATATTCCAGATGTGGCCTTACTAGAGAGTTAAACAGGGGCAATATTATGCTAGCTTAATGACCGGTACTCTCCCTGCAATAGTAACGGTAAAGTTGCCGTGCGCTCCCTGTGCACTCCAACTTTACTGGACACTAGTGCATCAGGCCCTATGGCCCTTAACCAATTCACTTTTTCCCGTATACATTTTACACTAGGAGATATTTTTTCATCTTCTGTTTAAAATCACTTTTCATTGCTTTAGCTATTGAAAAACTACCAAAAAGTAGGTGAAAAAGTACTGTTTGTTAGTGGCTTAAAAAGTATTTCATTGATACAGTCACAGAGGCGTTTAGCTTGGACCCAGACTTGTAGTTGTTTTTACTCCTTTGATTGATGGATGAAGCAGGATAGAACCTGCGAAACGCGTTGCATTGTGGAGTACTTAAAGAGACACTGAAGCGAAAAAAAAAGATATGATATAATGAATTGGTTGTGTACTATGAATAATTACTAGAAGATTAGCAGCAAAGAAAATATTCTCATATTTTTATTTTCAGGTACATAGTGTTTTTTCTAACATTGCATCATTCTCTAATATGTGCAGATTACACAACACTCAGCATTCAAAATGAGTCTTTCAGAGCAGTCTGTGTAGTAATGATCTCTTCTCTAGCAGAGAAAAAGTAAACAGTTCACTTACAGTTGAGATAATAAAAGTCAGATAACAGCCCTCTCCACGACTAACTTAGTCGGAGAGCTTAATGGCTTGTTTGCATAGAGATAACAACTGGAGTTTCTCAACTCTTCCTGTACTAAAAACAATTAGACTGAGGTGTCTGATCTTAATGTTTTATTTCTTAGCTGTGCTACACATACAAATCATAATATCATAATTTTTTTTTCGCTTCAGTGTCTCTTTAAATAAATGGTATCTTTGTTGAACTTTAATCAACACAGTCTGTGTTTTACTCGTTGGGGAGGCAAGCCCAGCACTGCCGCACTTTTTAAATGGTTTTTAAAACTGTATTCTGGCGCCTCTGTTCAAGCTTCTCTTCAGAACTCCCATCTCAGGTACACTTTAACTAATTCACTTTTCCCCCTACATTTTCTGAAATATAAGATCACAAAGGCGATGTAAAGATTTGCAATGCACGCGTCGCCTGGTAACGTACTGCAGGCAGTACATTGTTCCGTCAGAACTCGTCGCACCACAAAGCCAGTGGCGGCTCCAGCTTCAAATATTGGGGGGGGGGGGATGGTCACAAAGGGGGCATGATGGCTGTCTGGTTGGGCCCATTTGGGTGATCAAAATCGAAGTTTGTACGGCGAGCTTTAGATATTATTTGCCTAACTCAGGTGATAAAATTAAGACTAACTAGTTCATCCACGATAGGTACCAGATTTAAATAACACAAGCATAACTCAAAGGCTTTTGAGCAGAGCAGATCGTCCAAATGATGGTGCTATTATGAAGAAAAGTTACCTACAGATGTACTTGGTTAGTTGTCTGGCATGCTTTAACCTCCCTAGCGTTCTGGACGAGCTGAGCTCCTTCAGAGACGCCGGAGGTCACCACTCAGGCCCTGGTGGGCCGATGAGAATAATTTTTTTTTTTAAACACGTAGCTAGCACTTTGCTAGCTGCGTGTTTCTCCGCTCGCTGCCGATCCACTGCTACCCGACGTGAAAGAGCCCCCCCCCCCCCCCCCCCGCAGACCCCGTGCGCAGCCTGGCCAATCAGTGCCAGGCAGCGCTGAGGGGTGGATCAGGACTCCGTCTGACGTCACGATCGTCGCCATGGCGATGGGGGAAGCCCTAAAGGAAATCCTGTTCAGACGGGATATCCGGACGGGTCTTCATGCCGGTGGCGATCGGAAGGGTGGAAGGGATGGAGCAGGGAGGGGGGAAGCATGTAGCTAGCAATAGGCTAGCTACATGGGGAAAAAAAAATAAAAAAAACTCCTGCGGCCGTGCGCAGCACGGAATCAGAACGCCAGGGAGGTTAATCCTTACTTGCTAACAAACTGCTCCTGTGTGGACAGATCATAGACAAATCTTCCAGCCCTCTGCTAGTGTCAGCGGACTCTACAAGCAAGAGGAGGGGGAAAAGGCAGGAGGGAGAGAAACACTGTGTAATTCCTGCGGACTAGAGCTTGTATTTTACAGACAGGAAGTTTTTAATCAGGATTATACCATTTCAGATTCAAAAGCTCATTTCTGATTCACAATTCCATTGTGCTTTGTTGCAATTTTTGGGCGATTAAGTTGCAACAGACAATGCTGTATCAATGAATCATGATGCAATGATATTCCTTTGGGGCTTTCATATCCTGCTTGGTGCATTTACAGTGGTAGTGAGGCATACTTTCACTGTGTAATCGCACTGCAATGCTTTAGCATGGTGTGACTTTTCGGCTCCGTTGCAATTTCATTGCTACCCAACTTACAAAGTGTTATCGATAAAACGAAGCATATGCCTCTGTATGCCCTCTGTGCAGAGCTAGTTCCCTCGTGCCTTTTTAGCCCCATCACACCAAGTCTGGCAACAAGCCTTGCAAAAGAGGAACTCTTGCATAACACCCCTTCCAAGCCTCCTCATTGGATCTGCTCTGACTGTTCCCCGCCTCTTGCACATCAATCAGGGCTCTGTGCATTTAAAGCGTCATGACCCCAGGCGTCACAGAATCGAAACCACAAGAAACCAGCAGATAGGGGTGGTAGGGAGAGGCGGTCATGGACACTACCTGATCCGGCCACCCTCTCGGATCAGGTAGTATGCTTTCGTTTTTACCTCTGTGACTGGCTCGGGTTTTCTTTAAAGGATACCACAACTGAAATGTGACATAATGAGATAGACATATGTATGTACAGTGCCTAGCACACAGATAACTATGCTGTGTTCCTTTTTTTCTTTCTCTGCCTGAAAGAGTTAAATATCAGGTATGTAAGTGGCTGACTCAGTCCTGACTCAGACAGGAAGTGACTACAGTGTGACCCTCACTGATAAGAAATTCCCCTTTTTTACCTCTTTCTTGCTCTCAGAAGCCATTTTCTGCTAGGAAAATGTTTTATAGTTGGAATTTTTTATCAGTGAGGGTCACACTGTAGTCACTTCCTGTCTGAGTCAGGACTGAGTCAGCCACTTACATACCTGAAAATTAACTCTTTCAGGCAGAGAAAGAAAAAAATAACACAGCATAGTTATCTGTGTGCTAGGCACTGTACATACACATGTCTATCTCATTATGTCACATTTCAGTTGTGGTATCCTTTAAAGAGAACCAGAGACTAATCACCCTCATGTATTTTACCATATATATCAGTGGGAACATTAGAGAAAACAGGTACTCTGCTCTCTGTTTCATTCTTCACTCCACAGTCTGCCTGTTAACAGCTCAGATAAGAATCCCCACTGAGAATTCAGTCTGGCTTTTCTCAGGAATCATTATAGCTGAGTCAGTCTTCTGTGAAGTCTTTTCAAGCCCAAGCCCGCCCCCTCCTGGCTCTGATTTCCTGCTATGAGGATACATAGCAGGAAAGCAGAGGCACACGGGGCAGACTTGGGCTTGAAAAGACATCACAGAAGACCGACTCCGCTATAATGATTCCTGAGCAAAGCTAGACTGAATGCTCAGTCGGGGATTTTATCAGGGCTGATAACAGGCAGACTGTGCAGTAAAGAATGAAACAGAGAGCAGGGTAGGTGTTTAGGTAGGTAAGTGATTCTCTAATGTTCCCACTGATATATATGGTAAAATACATGAGGATGCTTTGTCTCTGGTTCACTTTAAGCCACCAGCAATCAAGAAAATACTTCAATTAATTTTTACTGTACTTTATTACCTACTTTTTGGTACTTTTTTTAATTGCAGAGTGCTTAAAAGTTATTTTAAACAGAAGATGAAAATTATCTTGTAGGAGAAAACATTGGAGAAAAAGTGTATTGGACCGTGTAAAAGGAGCCTAAAGTTTTTGCTTTTACAGCATGTTTTGGAAGCGATAGCCCAGTGTTTCCTATCTATCTATCTATCTATCTATCTATCTATCTATCTATCTATCTATCTATCTATCTATCTATCTATCTATCTATCACCAGTGACCCCTCCTCTATACACCCTCCGGTAGCGGTTACACATCTCACCTGACTCCATTTGGCCGCTTCCTCAGACTCTGCACCTCCTTCGCCTCTTCCAGCTTCATCCTGCACACAAACATATACAGTAAAACCTTGACTTGAGAGTAACTTGGTTTGAGAGCGCTTTGCCATACAAGCAAACATTTTTGTGAAATTTTGACTTGATATACAAGCAATGTCGTGATATAGAAGCAAAAAAGTATTGATGCGTCACATCATCACAATCGAGTCGAGAGATCTTCGCCCTGTGACACTGCAGCAGGGGTGTAACTAGGAATGATAAGGCCCCCCTGAGAAACTTTGGATGACCCCCCCCCCCCCCCCTTTGCTTTCTACACAGATAAACTAAAAAACCAATGTTTTTCAATTGGCCAGTGCACACTTTAATGCGTTTTTCCCATGCAAATAAAAACAGACAGCAGTCAAGCACTGCAGACATTTTCTCTATCAATTACATCAGCTCCTGTGATAAAACGTGCGTTTTCACACATACAGACACACATGGAGCGTGATTCACTAAACTGTGCTGACTCATAGCATTGGAGTGCAAGCGTTTTTGCGCGCAATCGCTAATTTCCGCACGCAATTACGAATGAAAATTTGCGATTGCGCGTGAAAACGCTAAAACGCTAGTGCTATTAGTTAGCACGGTTTAGTGAATCAAGCCCATGGTGTGCAGAAAATGCATGCAGAAACCCGACAGATGAGTGTGCTCCCAGCCTCAGCTTTTTCCACTCACTCTGTCCATCTCTGATGGAGCAGAACTGGCTCTGCAGACTTCTCCACCATCACTACAGTACACAACACTTAGGCAGGGGTAGAGAGGTTGGGGGCTGGGTGTTGTACACAAGACCCTGCTGCACACTGAGTAGGGACTGTCTACACATCTTTGCAGAATTCCTCATCAGTGGCTGAGCAGATGCAGTCATTAGAATAGTTGTGCAGTGAGCTTTTCCTCTCTGTGCCCTTAGTTGTCAGTTTCTCAGGACAGGGAAAAGAAACTTCTCCTCCCACAGGGCCCCCTGAGGCTTCTGGGCCCCTTGTAGCTGCATTCCCTTGCAGGGGCTATTGTTATGCCCCTGCACTGCAGGATTGTACTTAATCTGAGTGTAGAGAGTCTGCACATTTCGATGAAATCCACAAAAGTAACTGTCATTGGATAAATTCCTTGTTAAAGCCACAAAAAAAAGGTTGTGGTGAGCCAACAGATGGCAATGATTCTGTTAGTAATAGAAAAAGTCTTGTTTGCATTTTTATTTTATATTATTTTACTCAAACAGTTTTTGGATTGTGGAACAAATCACCTGGGTTTCCAATTAACGCTTATGGGGAAATTTGCTTTGATATGAGTGCTGTGGATTACAAGCTTGTCTCTGGAACGAATTATGTGCGCAAACCAATGTTTCGCTGCGTATACTTTATGGTAGATGACGAAGAGCTCAACCACCGACTTTATTAGTTAACCACCTTAGCGGTATGGACGAGCTCAGCTCGTCCATTACCGCCAGAGGGTGCCGCTCAGGCCCTGCTGGGCCTATTTGGATCAAATAAAAAGCAGCACACGCAGCCGGCACTTTGCCAGCCGCATGTGCTGCCTGATCGCCGCCGCTCTGCGGTGATCCGCCGCGAGCAGTGGCGAAAGAGGGTTCCCCCAGCCGCCCCAGCCCTGCGCAGCCGGAACAAATAGTTCCGGCCAGCGGTAAGGGCTGGATCGGAGGCGGCTGATGTCAGGACGTCGGCTGACGTCCATGACGTCACTCCGCTCGTCGCCATGGCGACGAGGTAAGCGAAACACGTAAGGCCGCTCATTGCGGCCTTCCGTGTTACTTCTAGCGGCCGGAGGCGATCAGAAGAACGCACCCGGAGCGCCCTCTAGTGGGCTTTCATGCAGCAAACTTTCAGTTGGCTGCATGAAATAGTTTTTTTTTTATTAAAAAAAAAACCCTCCCGCAGCCGCCCTGGCGATCTTAATAGAACGCCAGGGTGGTTAATAAAAGAAAATAACTTAGGCTGGCCATACACTGGTCAAAGTGGCTCAAACGGATTGAAACTGTGCAAAACGGCACAAGGAAATTTGGGCGCACCAGTCATAGGCCATAATGTGAATTAGCGGTAATGGGCAGTGGACTCATAACGAAGGGGTTGAGCGCGGCAACGATGAAGGGGTTGAGCGCGGCAACGATGAAGGGGTTGAGCGCGGCAACGATGAAGGCGTTGAGCGCGGCAACGATGAAGGGGTTGAGCGCGGCAACGATGAAGGGGTTGAGCGCGGCAACGATGAAGGGGTTGAGCGCGGCAACGATGAAGGGGTTGAGCGCGGCAATGATGAAAAGGTTGGGCGCGGCAATGATGAAAAGGTTGAGCGCGGCAATGATGAAGGGGTTGAGCGCGGCAATGATGAAGGTGTTGAGCGCGGCAATGATGAAGGGGTTGAGCGCGGCAATGATTAAGTGGTTGAGCGCGGCAATGATGAAGGGGCTGAGCGCGGCAATGATGAAGGGGCTGAGCGCGGCAATGATGAAGGGGTTGAGCGCGGCAATGATTAAGTGGTTGAGCGCGGCAATGATGAAGGGGTTGAGCGTGGCAATGATGAAGGTGTTGAGCGCGGCAATGATGAAGGGGTTGAGCGCGGCAATGATTAAGTGGTTGAGCGCGGCAATGATGAAGGGGCTGAGCGCGGCAATGATGAAGGGGCTGAGCGCGGCAATGATGAAGGGGCTGAGCGCGGCAATGATGAAGGGGCTGAGCGCGGCAATGATGAAGGGGCTGAGCGCGGCAATGATGAAGGGGCTGAGCGCGGCAATGATGAAGGGGCTGAGCGCGGCAATGATGAAGGGGCTGAGCGCGGCAATGATGAAGGGGCTGAGCGCGGCAATGATGAAGGGGCTGAGCGCGGCAATGATGAAGGGGCTGAGCGCGGCAATGATGAAGGGGTTGAGCGTGGCAATGATTTGCTATGAGCCAGATAACACAGACCTGTTTCTGTTACCAAAAAATCCCTCTGTGGGTTCTTGTAGAAGCTGCTTCCCAAAAAAGTTTTTAAAAAGTAAAAGGGTCACGTAAAAAACAAAACACTTTTTTTTGGATGAAGCTTTAACCCCTACCTAGCCTATTAATCCCTTGTGTACCTTTTTATATACGCGACTACCCCCCCATAGTGATTAGATGCCATCGCTAATGGCAACCGTTCAGGGCCTCCATGCTATACAGATGCATCGCTCTGCTGTTGTCTAGCGACACATCCGTACAGAACTAGAGCTTTTGAGATTTTTTACAACTGTGTGACTTGTCATGTGAAAATAAGAAAATAAAAGGGGTAAAAAAAATGTATTTCATGCATTTACACCTAATTTTTCTTTGTAAAATGCCTATACAATTATTATACATTGCCTATACAATTATTATTATTTTATTATTATTATTTAGTATTTACATAGCGCCGTCATCTTCCGCAGCGATGTACAGAGTATAACGTTTTGTCACTAACTGTCCCTCAGAGGAGCTCACAATCTAATCCCTACCATAACCCTATGTCTATGTATGTATTGTATAGTGTGTGTGCGTTGCAGTCTAGGGCCAATTCAGGAGGGAGCCAATTAACCAATCCGTATGTTTTTGAGATGTGGGAGGAAACCGGAGTGCCCGGAGGAAACATGGGGAGAGCTTACAAACTCCTTGCAGATGTTGACCTGGCTGGGATTCAAACCGGGGATCCAGCGTTACAAGGTGAGAGCGATAACCACTATGCCACCGTGCTGCCCAATAGATTTATTGATCTGTGGTTTCTTCCAGCTCCCCCCCCCCCCCCCCACCGCAGTATAGCAGGTCCCACGCACTGTGCTCCTTATCCCCAACAGTGTGTTGCTGCCCCCTCTGAAGCACCCCCCACCAGAGCTTTGCAGGGGGGGGGGGGGGCAGCAGCACACTGTAGTGGAAGGGAAGCACAGTAAAGGGGCTGGAATAAGCTTTAACAGATACCCGAGGTGACATTTGACATGATGAGATAGACATGTGTATGTACAGTGCCAAGCACACACATAACTATGCGGTGATCCTTTTTTTTTCTCTGCCTGAAAGAGTTAAATATCAGGTATGTAAATGGTTGACTCAGTCCTGAATCAGACAGGAAGTGATTACAGTGTGACCCTCACTGATAAATTCCAACTATAAAACACTTCCCTAGCAGAAAATGGCTTCTGAGGGCAGGAAAGGGTCAATAATTCCTAAATTTTAGCTCTGGCATACTTTAATGAATGTGTCATTGAGCAAAAACAATAAAACAGTTAAAACTTAAAAGCAGATTTAAACATAAAATAAAGCTCTGGAATATCTTAAAGAGAATCTGTACTCTAAAATTCTTACAATTAAAAGCATACCATTCTATTCATTATGTTCTCCTGGGCCCCTGTGTGCCGTTTCTGCCACTCCCTGCTGCGATCCTGGCTTGTAATTGCCAGTTTTAGGCAGTGTTTACAAACAAAAGACATGGCTGCTAACAGCATGTGATAGGCTGAGAGGAGCTCAGTCTGTGACTCACACAGAGCCTGCAGGGGGCGTGGAGAGGGTGTGTATAACTTCTATCCTATCACAAACAGAGCAGCACATTCCTGCTTGAATGCCTGAGCCCGACAAAGCAGCCAGAGGAAAGAAGATGAGATTATACAACAGAGATAATACAGCCACTCTGCAACTAGGAAAGGCTGCAGTAAGACAGACCACATTAGAACAGGCATAGGAACTTATAGGATAGAAGTAATAAGGCTGAACATTTTGTTACAGAGTCTCTTTAAAAAGTCATTTTTAGGAGAAGGAAGATAGATACAATTGTTTATTTCATTCGTTTATTTTCGCCTTGGGTGTCCTTTAAAAAGGAACTCCAGTGAAAATAATGGAATAAAAAAAAAGTGCTTCATTTTTTCAATAATTATGTATAAATAATTTAATCAGTGTTTGCCCATTGTAAAATCTTTACTCTCCTTGATTTACATAAGCGAACAGAGGCGCTTTATGCAGACCTGGACCATTACGGCTATATACCCCTATCTGAATTGCCTGAAGAAGTGGGGTCACGCCGGCGAAACGCGTTGTGAAATTGTGGAGTGTATAAATAAATCCTTTTGTGTTATACCTTGAAACACACTTGTTTCTGAGTGTCCTTAGGAGTGGCTAGATATCCATCTCTGCCACTTCCATGTTTTAACATTTTTACTATATTGTTTTATGCTTTTGGTGCCTCTGTGGAAGGGCGGAAAACTTTTACGTTTCTTCCTATCTACAGAGAGTGACTTATTATCCCTGAGTAGGGACAGGCTTGTTCTCCCTACCTGCTGTTACAGTGGTTGCCTGTGAGGTAACCCTGGTTTGTGAGTATTCTAAACTTACCGTCAATTACTCCTTCCTTGTATCCATACATACTGCACTATATTGGGCTCTCTGTGTCCTTGTTTTCATTTGATTTACATTATCACATTCATCACATGGTGACATTTTTCCTGCTGCCAGGTGATGTCACTAGAAGTAGCTGCTGCTTGCTTTTTTGGCAGTTGGAAACAGCTGTAAACTGCCATTTCCCATAATGCAACGAGGTTCACAGACAGGAAACTGCCAGGACCTTGGTCCTCACAGTTTCCTGTGGGAGGGGTTTCACCACAATATCAGCCATACAGAGCCCCCTGATGATCCGTTTGTGAAAAGGAATAGATTTCTCAAGAAAAAGGGGGTATCAGCTACTGGTTGGGATGAAGTTCAATTCTTGGTCACGGTTTGTATTAAAGTAAATCTGAACTATTTTTTTTCCCTCCCTCAAGTTTTCTTTAGGCCCCTTTAACCACTTAAAGTGGATCCGAGATAAACGTTTACTCATTGCATAATTGGGTTCCTTTCATATATAGGGCATTACTGAAGCCAAATACTTTTGTTTTGTTTTGCTTTAATACTCTAATTTCCTATAAACTAAACAAGCATTGCACACAGCTTCAAAGTGACTTGTCATTTCTCAGACTCATGTAGCAAGCAAGAGCTTATGGGAGCTCATTCTGGGCAGGAAGAGGAGGAGGTGACTAGTCAGAGATTTTTGAGGCAGAGGGGAGGAGGAGGAGAGGGGATTGAGCTGAGGGCTGGAGATGCTATCAGCTTGCCTTTGTGTAATGTGACAAAGAGAACATGGCTGCTGTCATTGGATCACAGGAATAAATAATCATTAACTGTTGAAGCTGTTTGCAGTTCGATTTGCTGTATAATCAATTGAAAAACTTTAGATAAGTTATATAGACAAGTTACTTGTCATAGTTAGTTTTTCATCTCGGATCTGCTTAAAGAACCACAGGCTTACACCCCACTAGTGACCAGGCAATTTTTTACAATTCAGTGCTTTGCAGAGTTAACAGATCACTGCAGAGCCACACAAATGAGCTTTCTGTTGGTGGCATCTGATTGCTGCTGCGATCTACTTTTTTTTTTATTATTAATTGTATTTTTTTTTAAATAGAAAAAGCATTTTCTTTTTATTTTATCCCTCCCCCGACAGCCAATCCCCTCGATTGCCTTGGAGCGGAGCTCTGTAACTCAACGCGGATGTGTGAGATCCCCTGCAATCTCCTCCCCTAGGACTTGACGTCTTTCAGCTTTGGGCGGTCCTGGGGTAGCCACCTTGCGGCCGCCAATCGGCGTTAGGCGGTCGTAAGGTGGTTAAAAGTCGGTTCCCATTGGACGTTTGGCTGGCGCTTCCCTGTGATCGCGTTCGGGTCCGTGATCGGGATTCGGGAGGCAAAATCTTGCGATTCAGCACGATTTGCACTGTGATACTCGTTCAAAGACGATGCGTGCGCAGCGTTTGCGATTGATTAAAATCACAAATGCTGCAGTGTGAATGTATACATAGGGAGCAGCAGCGCTTTGCCTTTGCTGATCACTGGTGTTCAGCAAAGCGCTGAAAAAGCGAGAAGTGGGAACCAGCCCTTACACAATGTGGCAAGGGACGTCACGTACTCTGCCCCGCCACAGCGGCCATTTAAGTCAATGAGACATGACACACCCCTGTGTGTAGCAATGGAAGTGCTCCGGGTGCTAAAGAAGTTACGTTAAACTTGCAGTGCGTAACCCTGCGACTTCCGCGGTAATCCTGGTGCAACTCTTCATGGAACTTTTGTGATTTGGAACAATTGAACCGCTAACAGAGTGCACCAATGTAAAAAGACGTTTAACCACTTCGCATCCTGACCTTGTTTCCCCCTTAAAGAGAACCCGAGGTGTGTTTAAAGAATGTTATCTGCATACAGAGGCTGGATCTGCCTATACAGCCCAGCCTCTGTTGCTATCCCAAACCCCACTAAGGTCCCCCTGCACTCTGCAATCCCTCATAAATCACAGCCATGCTGTGAGGCTGTGTTTACATCTGTAGTGTCAGTCTCAGCTGCTTCCCCGCCTCCTGCATAGCTCCGGTCCCTGCCCCCGTCCCTTCCCTCCAATCAGCAGGGAGGGAAGGGATGCAGGCGGGGACTGGAGTTCTGCAGGAGGCGGGGAGAGCAGCAGACTGACACTATAGAGATAAACACAGCCAGCTCTGACAAGCTGTTTGTCAGCAGCGTGGCTGTGATTTATGAGGGATTGCAGAGTGCAGGGGGACCTTAGGGGGGTTTGGGATAGCAACAGAGGCTGGGCTGTATAGGCAGATCCAGCCTCTGTATGCAGATAATATTCTTCAAACCCACCTCGGGTTCTCTTTAAAGACCAGACAAGACAAACTAGGATTTCATTTTATGGCATTTTTTTTTTCCTTGAACAATTTTTTTTCAATGCATTTTTATGGGAAAAATAGGAAAAAAATTGAAAAAAAAACATTATTTCTCAGTTTCACCAATTCCAGTTTAAAAATAAATAGCGGTATAAAAAAACCACACATTTGTTTGGCTATTTCTACCGTTTATCACAAAACTTAGATTATATTCCTGTCACAATTTATGTTGAGGATATTTAATTCTGAAATAATGCTATAGTGGGTATTTTCACTATTAACGGAGAAAACAAAAGTATTTTGGCTCAGAGGACATATATCCCCTTTCAACAATTAGTGCTGCAACAGATAGTGCCAGAGGTGTGCACAGGAGCAATGCCAAATCTTGCACAACTATGCTTCAACAACAAGACATATCTATGTCCTTGTGGCTTAGCTGAAGTAACAGAGGACATAGATATACTGTAGTGGTGGATAAAGTGGTTACACATCCATCTAGTGTCAGAAGGACCAATTTTTATATTTCTACCATACCTCTGCTTGAGAGGAAATATTTTGGGAAATTTTTAGTCCAACCAAACACATGTAGGCTGCTTTCACAGTAAGACGTTACAGACGCACAATAGTGCAAGCCTGTAACGCAGCCCACCGCACAGCACTGTAAAATCAATGTGCTGTTCACAGTGCCCACGTTGCGTTACATTGTAACGCAGCACGTTCAAACAAAGTGGTGCATGTAGTGCGTTAGACGCGGCTAAGCCGCGTTAGACTGTTTGCACATGCTCAGTAATGTTGGAGGAGGTCTCTCCCCCTCCTTCGCGGCCAGCCACATGGCTAATTAATATTCACTGCACTCAGTGACATGCAGTGTTTACTTCCTGGAGCGGCTGCTTTGTGCGGCGATTGGCTGGCGGGACCACGTGATGCCCCATGTGTCCAAAAGTACGCATCACAGACGCATGAAGAGCCGCATAACGCGGCTCAATCTGACGTCCAACTTCAACCCAACTATGCGTTGCGTTAGGGGCACGTTATGCGACCTTAACGTGGCATCTAACGCAACATCTTAGTGGGAAAGAAGCCTTAGTCATTTTCTTTTTTCAGAAAAAATAGGTTTTTTTTGTGATACCATTCAATTATAATACAAATTTGGAATTTGCTTGTGTTTTTAATGGTTTTGACTAGTACAGATTTATCCTTTGGGAGAAAAGTTTTAAGGCACGTACACACGGCAAGCGGATCAGTTAAAAACAGTCTTATCAGTCTGCCAACAACTTGTACTCACGTGCAATTGTCGGCAGAACGACCGCCTCGTGGGAGGGAATGACGGACCTGTTGTTTGCAAAAGTATGGCGTGTGTACGCGCCATTACAGGCAGTTGTCCCACTCTAGAGCTTATCTTGTTTATTTCTCAAGAGGAGGGGTGCTTTCCTGATAGACGTCCTGGGAAAGACCAAATTCACTTACGGTAATGTCTTTTCCCGGAGTCAGAAGGACAGCATCCCTACGACCCACCCTTGTGTGGGATATATACAGTGGGATGCGAAATTAAAAGAGGAGGGAAACTTACAATTGACCCCCTTAAATACTCTCTCATAATTGGATTCACCTGTTTATGTAGGTCAGGGGTCACTGAGTTACCAAGCCAATTTGAGTTCCAATAATTAGTTCTAAAGGTTTTGGAATCAATAAAATGACAACAGTGCCCAAATGTATGCACCTGCCTAATTTTGTTTAAACAATTATTGTGCACTTTCTGTAAATCCAATAAACTTCATTTCACTTCTCAAATATCACTGTGCGTGTCTCCTATATGATATAAAGTGGGTTGCAAAAGTATTCGGCCCCTTGAAATTTCCCACATTTTGTCACATTACTGCCACAAACATGAATCAATTTTATTGGAATTCCACGTGAAAGACCAATACAAAGTGGTGTACATGTGAGAAGTGGAACGAAAATCATACATGATTCCAAACATTTTTTTACAAATAAATAACTGCAAAGTGGGGTGTGCGTAATTATTCAGCCCCCTGAGTCAATACTTTGTAGAACCACCTTTTGTTGCAATTACAGCTGCCAGTCTTTTAGGGAATGTCTCTACCAGCTTTGCACATCTAGAGACTGAAATCCTTGCCCATTCTTCTTTGCAAAAGAGCTCCAGTTCAGTCAGATTAGATGGACAGCGTTTGTGAACAGCAGTTTTCAGATCTTGCCACAGATTCTCGATTGGATTTAGATCTGGACTTTGACTGGGCCATTCTAACATATAGATAGGTTTTGTTTTAAACCATTCCATTGTTGCCCTGGCTTTATGTTTAGGGTCATTGTCCTGCTGGAAGGTGAACCTCCGCCCCAGTCTCAAGTCTTTTGCAGTCTCCAAGAGGTTTTCTTCCAAGTTTGCCCTGTATTTGGCTCCATCCATCTTCCCATCAACTCTGACCAGCTTCCCTGTCCCTGCTGAAGAGATGCAACCCCCGAGCATGATGCTGCCACCACATTTGACAGTGGGAATGGTGTGTTCAGAGTGATGTGCAGTGTTAGTTTTCCGCCACACATAGCGTTTTGCATTTTGGCCAAAAAGTTCAATTTTGGTCTTACCTGACCAGAGCACCTTCTTCCACATGGTTGCTGTGTCCCCCACATGGCTTGTGGGAAACTGCAAAACAGGACTTCTTATGCTTTCTGTTAACAATGCCTTACTTCTTGCCACTCTTCCATAAAGGCCAACTTTGTACAGTGCATGACTAGTAGTTGTCCTATGGACAGAGTCTCCCACCTGAGCTGTAGATCTCTGCAGCTCATCCAGAGTCACCATGGGCCTCTTGACTGCATTTCTGATCAGCGCTCTCCTTGTTCGGCCTGTGAGTTTAGGTGGATGGCCTTGTCTTGGTAGGTTTACAGTTGTGCCATACTCCTTCCATTTCTGAATGATCGCTTGAACAGTGCTCCGTGGGATGTTCAAGGCTTTGGAAATCTTTTTGTAGACCAAACCTGCTTTACATTTCTCAATAACTTAATCCCTGACCTGTCTGGGGTGTTCTTTGGACTTCACGGTGTTGTTGCTCCCAATATTCTCTTAGACCACATCTAAGGCCCTCGCAGAGCAGCTGTATTTGTACTGACATTAGATTACACACAGGTGCACTCCATTTAGTCATTAGCACTCATCAGGCAATGTCTATAGGCAACTGACTGCACTCAGATCAAAGGGGGCCGAATAATTATGCACACACAACTTTGCAGTTATTTATTTGTAAAAATGTTTGGAATGTTTGTATGATTTTCGTTCCACTTCTCACGTGTACACCACTTTGTGTTGGTCTTTCATGTGGAATTCCAATAAAATTGATGCATGTTTGTGGCAGTAATATGACAAAATGTGGAAAACTTCAATGGGGTCGAATACTTTTGCAACCCACTGTATTTAACTGACATTTTTTATCAAAACAACCAATGATTTATACAGGAAAATCATGACGATTAACAAGGTTGCCCAAACTTTCACATCCCACTGTATATGTTATATTAAAAATTATTTTTGAGCATCAAGTAGTGTAATCTTTTTTTATTTACTGAAGGCTCTTTGTGAGTTATCTCTATTTATGCTGCCTGCCTGCTTGTTATGCAAATTTTTTATCATAAGCTTCCTGCCCAGAGTGGGAGGGGAGAAAAGTCTCAAGAGGAGGAGGGGTGCTGTCCTTCTGACTCCTGGAAAAGACATTACCGTAAGTAAATTTGTTCTTTTTCTCTTAATTTAGTGTTTTTGCAGTGTACCTTAAAAATAAATAATTTATATGATCTTGACCTCTCTGCATAGAAAACATAGGGAATAATTTGTTTCTGACAGTTTGAGGCCTTGTTCACATCTAAAATTGAAATCGCAAACGTAAGCATTTTGCGATTTTGTGCGCAATTTTTTTTTTTGCGTCTCCCGACACTCCACTAAGCGCTGCATTTTTTTTAAAAAGTGCTTTTCTAACAAGGACTGCTGAACAATGCTTATAAAGCCATGAACTACCTACACCTGGTCTGAACTGCTCACTGCTGCAGCCCCATCCACCACTGAATGTGCAGGATCACTACCTCATTGTGAGTCACGCGGGATGCCAGCGAGTGACGTACTTCCTGTTCATGACTGGGACTTCCTGTGCGCATATAGCTGCCGCCGAGTAGGGAGAAGCCTCCTTCACGCTGTGCAGTCCCAATCCGGCCTCCCTGACCGCCATTCAGCTGGGATCTGCCCATTGCTGCCTGACACAGATAGCACCACAGAGACCCCCAAAGCTTCCCGCCCAGGACAGAAAAACAAACAGAAGGCTCTTTGTGAGTTACCTCTACTAATGCTGCCTGCCTGCTTATTATGCACATCTTTTATATTTAGCTTCCTGTCCAGAGTAGGTGGGGAGACAAGTCTCAACAGGAGGAGGGGTGCTGTCCTGATAGACATCCTGGGAAAGTGCCGGCTGCTTACCTGGTAGCAGTGTTCCGGCGAGTCCTCCAGGACGGCCCCTCCTGAGATTGTGTAAGTCCCCCCTCCCAAATCGGAAACACCTTAAGAGAATTAAAATAATTAATTGATGCAGTATAAATCCCACCTCCTCACAATCTCCCACAGTTTATGCAAAGAGAAGAATAACGAACCACACTCCCCTTATAAATAAAAGTTAAAAGTCAGGGTTGGGAACTAGGCGGCCGTCCTGGAGGACTCGCCGGAACACTGCTACCAGGTAAGCAGCCGGCACTTCCTCCCTTCGTCCTCCAGGACGGCCCCTCCTGAGATTTAGCGAGAAATTTACCCTAGGGTGGGATGACTGCTTGCAGAACTTTACGACCAAAAGATTGGTCTTGAATGGAGAGGAGTTTAACTCCGTAATGCTTAACGAATGTCGAATGCCTGGACCATGTCGCAGCCTGACAATCTGTTCCAAAGAGACTCCCGACCTTTCTGCCCATGACGTCGATAAAGATCTGGTCGAGTGTGCTGTAATATGAGCAGGTGCTATTACCTGAGCTTCTGAGTAAGCAAGAGTAATAACCTCCTTAATCCATCTAGACACCGTAGCTCTAGAGACCTGAACTCCTGTTCTAGAACCTCCGAAAGCTATCAGAAGGTTAGCTGAATTTCTCCAGTCCTTGGTTCTTCCCAATGGGACATGAAGTCTAAGATGCAATATAAGTACCACCTCATTCTACCTATCCTGAGTGCATTGAATATTACCTTGAATCAGTAGGAGATTTAGCAATGGATTTAGGTGGGTATATCTATTTGTTGTGGAGGCTACGTGGAAAACTAATTACCGGTAACCATACTTTTTGGCTTCTGCTTGCCTCCACCATAGGTGACCAATGAGAGTTAGAATATAACCTCTTCTCAGGATAGGACCACTCCAAGGATTGATTTCTTGGTAGATCCAAAACGATAGAGCTTTATGAATGTGACCTAAGAGGCCCATGCGGTAGCTTCACCCTCATATCCAGTGAGCTTAATTTCCCTCTTTTTTAATTGAGAAATTAGCACATAAGGAAAAGATAAAGATTCCCTGATCCTTGTGGAAATCAGACCTAAGTTTCGTAGAAATAAGAGCGGTAACCTGAAATCAATTCTATTCTTCAGGACAGACATGGATGGTGGTTAAATGTATAGGGCCTGTATTTCTCCAATACACCTAGCCACCGCTGTCACCACCAACAAACATCTAAGAAATAAGTCTGTATAGTGATAGCCTTACTAATTCAGACGAATGGCAGCCTCACTTTAGGATGAGCAGACTGTTGGAATGTAAGTATACTTGAATTCTAGTCTCGGATACTGAAGTCTAGTAAAGACTTGAGATACAGGGTCTCTTTAAGCAGAGTTTCTCGGAGAGAAATGATACAGTCATGTACCAGGAACATGTCCCTGTTGGAAGGTCACATAATGGGTTATCAGGTCTAACTGCCCCCGACAGACACCGTAAACAAAGCCGATATTTACAAAACATTGCATTCTTTGTAACTAGGTTATAAAGCAATGGCTTATTAATTAATGAAGTGGGTCACATGCCCATGAATGCGTAATAAAGCCCTCTGAAAGGTGAAGGCTGTCTCCGCTCTATCCCCTGTATGCTGAGGAGTTTCTGGTGCCGGAGCAAAAGGTGTGTGGTGCTGTTGCCAATGGCAACCAGCATATAAATTCTTACACAGACCATGCCTTCAGATATCGAGAGGCCACTATAAAATGGCCTGACCCTGCTTCACAAAGATCATCCAAGATCTGCAAGAACAATGGCACCTTTACCAAAGGTAGGGCTACAACAGATGCCAAACCTGTTTTGGTCAGTCTGACGCAAAAAGAATACCTGTGGTCTGATCCTACATCCCTTTTCGAAGTACCCTTCAAGGGGGAAAAAACAAAAACGTATGCTCCCCCCTGTGCCGCAAAAAAAGTGTTCACACTCTCTGGAGAAAAAACGAACAACATTGTTCCAAGCAGAAACCAGGTAGCTGCAAATTGTCAAACATATTTGTTTGGACGCCAGTTCTGAGATGGTTGTTTGCAACTCAACCTACATGCTAGAATAATATCCCTTCCTTTGAGATAAGCTGATCTCAAGGAAGCACCTTGTTCACTGCCGAGCAGAATGTCTGAGCATAGGAAGTTTAAGATTATGGGTGGACTATAAGTCCCACTTGTTAGTTTAAATTGAGTCACAAGTGTAATTCCCAGTGTGAAGATTCACGAATCTGTTTTCCAACCGATTCTCTCATTTCTGGAGAGTACTCCAGACTGCCAGTAGATTAAAGAGAATATTTTCTCCAGTGAAGCACACCTGTCATGCATTTAAATGAGATTCAGATGCCCTGTACCACTCCATAGTCTTGCATCTGTCGTAATAACGAATGGATTTTATAATCCATTCGATTGCAGATTTGGTTGAGAAGTCCATTTTTAGGGAGAGTGTCACTGGATCTGACATCCAGATCGATTTCTCTATCCAACCACTGACATAGAATTGCTGTTTGAAATATTTTGTAGACAGCTTGTGCATAAGCAACAACTGGAATACAGGCAAAATGAAAGACATAGCTTGTCTGTGACCGCCTTTGCTCTGAAAAACTATCAGGTTTTTTTTTTTTTTTTTTTTTTTTTTTGAGATCCAATCCTTTCTGCAGATCCATCCTAAATACTCTACAGTTGTAAAACAACCTGCATATTATCATAGGTCTTCCTTCATTTTCACAGCTAGGTAAAGCTAGAAAATATCTTCTGTATACTCAGATTGCTGCTATTAAAATCATGTTCTTTCATAAAGATCCTGGGAACACTTGTAACCCATCAAGGAAGTACTCAGGACTGCAAATGAAAAAGACTTGGGATTGAATCATGAATTGCTGCCTCAGCATTTATGTTGCGCTTCTGTCCCGACGGACGGAAGGCGTCTGAGCTGCAGCCATTAAGGTACGCTCAGTAGGCAGTAGCAGTTCCAAAGAGCCTTGCCCAAGGACTCCTTACTGAACAGGTGTAGGCTTTCTGAACAGGGAGAGCTAAGGTTCTAATCCCAGTCCCCAGTGTCAGAGGTAGAGCCCTTAACCACCACACTAGCCACTGTCCCTTTAAAAAAAAAAAAAATTTTTTTTTTAAAAAAACAAACTTGCCATCAGAATAACTTATGCATCAACCTTGCATCTATTTATATGCAAAAAAACAGTGTTGCAATTCAAATGTCTATGTGCAAATCCCTGCACATAATTAAGTAAAAACACATCTGCTAATAGCTTGACTCCTGTGCATATTCTCTGCACAAAATTATCTTCTGAAAGCACATCTGCTACCAGCATCATTATCTGAAAAGAGCACTTGCTATTGCAAACAGAATGTCTGTGTATAATTATTACACACCATTGTTATCTGAAATTAGCTTTGCAAACTGAAGGTTTCTGTGCATATTTTTTGCATGTAATTCTGCATAGCATTCAGAACCCTGCATTCAGACTATGTGCCAATCCCTGAACATAACTCCTATCTGAAATGCACCATTGCATTCAGAATATCCATGTGCTAAAACCTGCACATAATTCTTATCTGATAAGTAGCATTGCATTCAGGATCTGTAAAGCACACCTGCTGGCAGATAAACTAAGCATGCATATAATTGTCTGAAAATGTATGCACACAAATCATTAACAGAAAACCCAAACTTGTTATAACATTTGTGCACAAATTACATGAAAGGATAACTGCTTTCAGAATATTATGGCCAACCAAAATATGTATGCATGTATTTGCATAATCCGCACTACAGCCATTCATTGTAATCAGCCATGCTTCAATCAAAATGCACAATCCCTGATTGTGGAAAAATCTACTTTGAGACCCAGATTTAAATGATTCCAACAATCAAGCAATTGATTATGTATATGGCTGCTTCCCTGTGGTATGAACGCTTGAATTCGAGGGAATTGCCAGAACAAAAAGGTGTAGCCTGCATAGGGCAAGAGGGTAAAGCTGCCCTGAAAGCTGAGAAAGTTGTAGCCATTTCCTGTTTCATGGGTTTCATCAGGTCAAATAAAGCTACTGTGGTACTTTCAGGTCTAGGAGCATAAGACTTAGACTTGATATAACAGACCAAACAAAGTCTTAGAGGTTCCTTCAGGCAACTTGCAACCACATTTAGTACATCAGCTAGACTTCGAAGTGCTTTTGAGTTTCTGTAGTACAAAACAACTCAAACACCAAGAGTCTTACTAACATGTACCCATTAACAATATGACAGGAGTCTGCAATAAACACTGCAATGTGTTTGCTTACCGGTGGATGTGACCTGACTGCTCAGTCTCACCAGTTGCAGCACTCTCCTGAGCTTCTGTGGTGGGCCCACTTGACTGCACCATGACCCCCTCAGAGCTGTAGCGTCTGCGTGAATAGCGTGGCCATGGCGGTTTACAAAACTCGCACTTTCAGCCGTCTAACACGTTCAGTACGCATGACGTTTTATGCATGACGCAGTACGCACCACGCGCTCACGCGTATCCAATGATGCATACATGCGACCTATCATGCAAACTTGCGTCATATTCGGGCATGCGGAAAATCCGGCATCTCTGCTTACCGCCGCCATGCCCGCAGAAAGTATAATGAAGAGAGGGAACCTCTCCAGTCCCCTTCATTCAAAATAGGAAAAAAACAGGTAACCTCCTGCTTAGCTTCCTATTCTAGGCCGCACACCAGTAACAAGCCTAAATTATACTTTACAAAAAAAAAAAAAAACAAAGAAAAACCAATAAAAATGGTGCAGCAGGTGCCAACAGGCTCCCCTACTGAAAGGAACAACCTTCCCTGGTGCTTCCGTGGTGAGGTCTGGGAAACAAACAAAAAACTGTGGGAGATTGTGAGGAGGTGGGATTTATACTGCATCAATTAATTATTTTAATTCTCTTAAGGTGTTTCCGATTTGGGAGGGGGGACTTACACAATCTCAGGAGGGGCCGTCCTGGAGGACGAAGGGAGGAAGTGATAATTATGTGATCCTAATGATCAGAATCCAATCATCATTGCTCCTCATTCTTTCCAGAAGGTGTCAGTTGTCAAAGACTGCTGGAGTAAAATGTCTACTATGGCCTCAATTCACTAAGGTCAGTTCAGTACAATAATTGTGGTCGGTAAAATACTTCATTTGGTATTTTACACTTTTTTTTTTTCAAATTTACTAAGATTTTTCACATGAGGTAGAAGTTCAGTAATTTACCAAACACATATGCTTCAGTTTACTAAGCCCTGCTTGGTAAGTGTCACTTACCAGATGTGGAGCAGGTCAGGCTGTGTGCATGTGCCAGGGTTTTCTGTCCTATGCCTCCATGACATCCCTTTAGATGTGCTGCAGCCACAAACGGGAGCTCTTCTGTTTAAGAGTATACAGATATTCCCATCTAAAGGGATGCAGAAAATCCTAATAAAATGTTGAATTCCCCTGCTCTGCCAGAGTGAAGACCCGCCTTCCAGGGTATCGGACCAGATCAGTTGAGGAGCAGGGCTGTGCGGCGCTCCTTATTGGCTGTCTGCCACATCTGTCAATATGTTACCGCAGGGAGAGCATGAGCTTACAGCTGGTCAGAGCTGGAGGTAAATCCTGAACACTTTTGCTTGATTTACCAAATGCGTTAATCTTTGTGACTTGCAATTTCTTGACATTTCTTGAGGTATATACGTGCAGGACGGAGCTACTCAAGCTATCGCTAGCCCCCTGCCGTTTGAATACCATTACACTCCTCCTGTCAGATGATCGTGATTGGGCAGGGGGCAGTGTTGTGCTGACAGCTCAGCCTATAGCTGCAGGCTGAGCAAGGCTGGAGATTACCAGCGGAGAGCGTCACCCACAAAATGGAACGCCTGGTGTTTCACTAATATTCAGGGCACTCCTGCAGGGCACCCCAGAGATGACATATGGGGCACCCCAGCCAGACGCATGATAGCACCTGGGCGGTGATTTAAAAACAGCTGGGTGGCCCGCCCACCTATTTAGTCCTGGGGAGAACACTGAGGCTGATTTACTTGTTTTATTTTGCTGCCTTAAAGAGTTAATTTTTAGGCATGAGAGTGACAGCTTCTGTCTTGTCGGTACCTTGTCAGGAATACAGTAAACCTCACCGATAAGCAAATTGCAGCCATAAAAGTTTTCCTGACAGAATAAAACTTCTGAGGACAGGGAGGGATAAAATACATGAACTGATGATCTTTTTCTAACTCCTCGACACTTAATAGAGAAAGTAAAAACATTCAACCTACTTTGTAAATGTTTCAATATAAAAAAAATTAGATATCTAAAATAAAAATTATTTTTAGGAGTAGAAGGCTAAATACAATTGTTTTTCTCATCAGTTTGTTTTCACCTCGGGTTCACTTTAAATAACAACTCACGATTTAAATAAAACCATGAGTTAAGTCAGTTAAAAAGAGATAAATCATGAGTTAGGTTCAAACTTTTTTTTAACAACGTATCCGTGGCTCAGTTTTTTGGCCCGGATCATAAACAGAGCTACGGATACCAATGTTAAAAATAGCAGCAGTCTTCACTCTGTTTCCCCCGTCTGCATTCCGGAGGATCTGTTATAGGAAAACTGAACGGACAGTCCGGATTTGCAGGATTTTCACGGACCCCGGATATATGGAGGGGTAGTGAAAATCAATAGGAAAGCTGATCCCCCTCTACACAGGATCTGTTTTCTGTGTCCCCGCCTGTGGGTAGGGAGGGGGCCGCCATGCTGGAGGAGTTAGCAGCCAGGACGGGGGTGGCAGCGGGCGGCGGGGACCCCTCAGCTGGGTCTATGTCCCCGCTCCCCCTCCAGCTAATTTAAAGTTGTTAAAATGTATGTAGGCAGCGACCAGGGAGGCCTTACCTTCCTACTTCCTCCGTTCGCCGCCTCACTTCCTGCAATGCTGCCCTCCGAAGTATAGAGGAATTGTATTGCAGGAAGTCAAGCGGCAAGCGATGGAATGCAAATAGCCAAGAGGGAGTGGGGACCCAGGTGAGGGGGCGACCCCCCTCCTCGCCGCCACCCCTGTCCTGGCTGCTTTTCCCATCCAAGTCGACCCCCCCCCCCCCCCCCCCAGCCAGGGCATACATTTCCACAGACTGGAAACGTATGCGGCAAATACATCAAAAAGAGTTAAAATACGGAGAGTAAAAAAAAAATTACCAAATCGGATCTGTTTGAAACCGATCCGATCTGCAACGGACAAGTGTGGACCTAGCCTTAAAGAGACTCTGTAACAAAATGTTCAGCCTTATTTCTTGTATCCTATAAGTTCCTATACCTGTTCTAATGTGGTCTGGATTACTGCTGCCTTTTCTATTTGCACTGGCTCTGTAATATATCTAATCTTCTTTTCTTTGACAAGCCTTGTCCACCCAGAGAGGAATGTGCTGACTCTGCTTTGATAGGGAGAAGTTATACAGAAGTTATACATGCCCCCTCCATGCCCCCCGCAGGCTCTGTGTGGTTTGCTTACTACTCACAGACAGAGATCTCTGAGGGGGAAGGAAGCTGCCTGTGTCATGCTGAGAACTGTGAGAATCCCCGACTAGAGTACAGATAATTCTCTATGTAATAAAAACTTGTAGTATACTGTAACATGAGATATATACAAACATCACTTCCTGGTTAGCGGCCATGTTTTTTGTTTGTAAACAGTGCCTAAAACTGGCAATTAAAAGCCAGGACTGCGTTGTGGAGCAGTGGAAACGGCAAAGAGGGGCCCAGGAGAACATAATGAATAGAACGGTATGCTGTTTATTGTAAGAATTTGAGAGTACAGATTCTCTTTAGGAGTAGATACATTGTGAGTGCATAATTAAAAGGTGAGAAAATTCTACAGAAAAGCTTTGTAAATCAGCCCCAACATTTATCTCATACATTAGCTGTCCTTACAGTTAAAGGACAACCGAGGTGACATCTGACTTGATGAGATAGACATGTGTATGTACAGTGCCAAGCACACAAATAATTATGCTGGGTTCCTTTTTTTTAATTTATCTGCCTGAAAGAGTCAAACATCAGGTATGCAAGTGACAGTTTCTGTCTGGGTCGGTACCTGGTCGGACAAAACTCTTGCTGATAAGTAACTACAGCCATAAAACACCTTCCTGTCAAGTAAATGGCTTCTGAGAGCAGAAAAGAGATACAGAGGGTCAATAATTCATAGATTTGACCTCTAGCATACTTTAATGAAGGTGTCATTGAACAGAGACACTTAAACAGTAAAACTTAAAAACTAGATTTAAATATAAAATAAAACGGTGGGATATCTAAAGAAGGTCATTTTTGGGTGATGGAGGATAGATACAAATGTTTATCTCATAAGTTTATTTTCATCTCGGATGACCTTTAAGGCGAAAAATAATTAAACTATGTGAGTCAACCCTAATGACTCAAACTTGCTCAACCCATACAGCAAATCCTTCCTATAAAATGTTGAGAGGTGTGTAGCCAGAAAACAAAACAAAAACATTATACCGCTTGTGTGAAGCCTGGGTCTTTACAGTAAAAAGTATTATCCTGGAAATTCAGAAAGTTGTAACAACCAATACAGACCCAATTATAACAATTACAGCTTAATTAGCTCACAAACACACACTGGGATAGGCCGTTGCTGGGGGCGAGTTGATCTGCCGGACGGATCGCTTGCTGGTTGCTGGTCGTGGGCTTCTGTACACCTTGTGGCCACACACCATACAAATGAAACATCCAATTTTTCCCCAATTCGATCATTTTGACCTGAAAAATTGAGAGCTTTTCTTTGTTTTTGATCGATAAATCTGATCAAATTTCCAGTTTTTCTTCGATTTGTGGAGATTGGACATGTTGGAAATTTCAGATCAACTTTATCAAGAATTGTATGGTGTGTGAAGGATTGTCAATTACTTGATGTACCGATCCAAATCATTTATTTTCTGAGCTTTCAATTATTTTATTCATGATTGGGGAAAAATTTAACATAGGCAAGTGGTATATTGGTCAGGATTTTTCCAATGTAAAGCTGGGTACACACCATACAATTTTTCTGGCAGATTTACCTGCCAGATCGATTATTTCCAACATGTCCGATCTGAATTTCGATCGATTTTTCGATTGTCTGATTTTGTAAAACAAATTTTGGTCGATCTTCATAGAACTAAATGAAAACTGATCGAAAAAAACAGAAAAACAAAACAAAAAAAAAAAAACGGAAAATCAAAAAAATGCATCGAAATTCAGATCAGACATTGGAAATAATCGAAACAAAAAAGAGACGGCACACCACTGGCTCTGCAAACTTGCTGTGTATTAAGCGAATCAAACACTACATGTTACGGATCATTGATCCTTCATCAGGTGTATAACAACAGTGAAATGTTTAAGAACAGGTATAAATACACAATCAAGTGTGGACAACCACACCCTTAACAGCTCCACCCACATAACCTTAACCCCTTAGTCCATGATGCACAGTTGGATCATATAATATCACCCTAGTGTGAATACAGCGGTCATATGGCACTCCATCTTGGCTACCAAAAAACATAATATAAAACTGACCGTGCTTCTGGCACTTCCCCTCAAGGACTGCCACAGAACCACCTGTGAAAAAACATTGGATTGAAAACAAATGCATATACCAGCCAGAAATTATATCGTATCCCTACCAATAAGCTGCACGAGGTATATTATAATATAACATAATGTAACATATAAAAACATATAAAAACACATCCTATGTGACTCATATTACAAAAAGCATTTTAGGGGCAATCTTTCGTTCATGCCTCTGGGGGTTACCACATCCATATCGTGGATCCACCTCGCTTCTCGTTGTTTTAACAACTTCTCCCGATTTCCCCCTCTCTTGGGCATGGCTAAAGCCTCCAACACACACCACCTTAATTGTGCAGCGTTGTGACCTGCTGCACAGAAATGTCTGGCCACAGAGGTGTCATAGCTTTTCCGCTCTCCTTCCGCATATTTAGTGATGGCCCTTTTGTGTTCTTGTATGCGGGTCCTGACAGTTCTGGTGGTTTCCCCCACATACATGAGTCCACACGGGCACTTCAGCCCGTACACCACCCATGTAGTGGAGCAATAGTGTCTACCCTTAATTAAAATATCCCGGCCTGTATGTGGATGTCCAATTTTTTCACCCTTGATGATGCCACTGCACACATTACAGTTTAAGCATGGGTAAGTACCTGCCCTCCCTGTTATTGTGTTAGCATCAATGGGGGCTGTATCAGTACGTCTCACCCTGTCATATACAGTCCTGCCTCTTCTTATAGAGAATAGGGGCTCATTGCAAAACAATGAACCTAGCTCCCTATCATTCCTCAACATGGGCCAGAACCTCCGTACAGTGTTCTTGATCAACTCAGTATTTTTACCCAAATTGATCACAAAAGGGACACCTTTCTGCTGTCTAGTGCGTGCAGTACTTTCTAGCAGAGTGGACCTATCTGTTTCACCAACTTCTTTATTGACCACTGCCAATTGATGTAAATTGTACCCCTTCTGTGCAAATTTTGCGGTCAGCACTTGACCCGCCTTAGAATAATCATCCTTGTTAGTGCAGATACGTCTGGCCCTGAGGAACTGTCCCCTGGGTATGGCTTTTACCACATGTCTGGGATGGTGACTGTCAGACCGCAATAAATTATTGCGGTCTGTAGGCTTCCGAAACAACTTCGTGACAAACCGACCGTCGGAAATTCTAAGAGACACATCCAAAAAATTTATGGCGTCCCTAGATAGCTCAAGAGAAAATTTAATCGTCGGATGCGCCGTGTTAGCCTCCTTCACCATCTCATGGAGAAGTTCCTCAGGGCCCCTCCACAGGAGTAATACATCGTCAACAAAACGGAAATACTGATATATATATCCATTGAATTTTGGATTGCATAAAAACATGGTGCGCTCCAATGATTCCACGAATATATTGGCAATAGAGGGAGCAGCCGGGGATCCCATGCTTGCCCCTTGGCGTTGTATGTAAAAATCATTGTGAAACCTGAAATAATTAGATTTAAGAATGAGTTCCAAACAATCGAGCAAAAAGTATACCATCCCGTTAGGGAGACTGGTCTCGAGTAACTTGTCCTCAATAACGGCGATAGCCTCATCCTGAGGTATTGCCGTGAAGAGGCTCTGAATGTCTAGGCTGCAAAAAATGATGTCACTTGGCACCTCATTCAGGGCCTCAAGCCTCACTAATAAATCTGTGGTGTCTTTTAGGCAGTGGGGGAATGAGCTGACTACCGTTTGTAAATGTGTATCCAGAAAACCTGCCAATGGGTATAACGCAGACCCCCTACTGGACACGATCGGTCGTCCAGGGGGGTCTACCAGCTGTTTGTGAATTTTTGGTAACAGATATAGCAGAGGTATGCTAGGGTGTTCTACTGTCAAACCCTTGGCCAGCTTACTATCAATGACCCCATCCTCTACAGCTGCAGACAATAATGAATCCACTTTTTCTTTCACTGTAGGTGTTGGATCACTGTCGCATTTTGTATAATGGGTTTCGTTCTGCACCTGTTTAAAACCCTCCTTCAAATAACTACTTGCATTCTGAATCACAGTGGCCCCCCCTTTTGTCTGCCTTGGTGATTATAATCTCAGGGTTATCAGCCAATCTTTTCAAGGCGGCATTCTGAGTGGCGGTTAAATTGGGATGAGCATATCTAGTATTGTCCCAATGTCTGGTAATTTCCTGCCTGACTGCTTTTTCAAACATGTCTATAGCTGGAAATTGCTCATCCGGTGACCAATCTGAACGTTGTGTGTATCTAGACAGTCTATTGTCAGTCCCACTGTCTGGCAGACTATCTTTGAAAAAAGCCTTCAGCTTAAGCCTCCGTATGAACTTAAACCAGTCCACCTCCCAGTCAAATATACAGTCCAGATGGGTGGGCACAAACCCCAATCCCTTCTCCAATACTGATAGTTCAGCTGTGTCAAGACTGTAGGAGGAAATGTTGATGATATTGCTCACCTTGTCTATGTTCTCTTCCTTAGATGATAATAATCCCTCTGCTGGCGTGCATTCAGTCTGCTGGGGCCTGAGTTGCCTCCTCGTTTTCCTGCATCTTCTGACGCGCCCCCTGTAGTGGGAGCGCGGGCCTCTTGAAAATCCTGCTGGTCAGAGTCGTCAGTCATGGAATCAGCAGTGTCCCATCCATAACCATGTCGATTTGACCGTGCCGCTCCTCTGCCTCCTCGCGGCTTTCCTCTACTCCTAGTGCCTCTGCGGCGGTGTCCGCGTCTTTCCCTCGCGACCGGAAGTGCGTCAGCGCTGCCTCGTCCCCCTGGGTACACTGTGCTCCCGGAACCATTGTGTTGGTTCCCATCAGCGTCCTCTCCCAGTGCGCCTCTCGGCATGGGGGCCCCATTGCGCACTCTCCTCCTCTCCTCTTTCCAGGAATAGACACGGTCCGCACTGTAGTCATCTGCATCGCGCTTCAACTTCATCTGCTTGCGTGCAGCCAGAGTGCGTTTCTCCGCATTGATGCTATCCTCTATCTCGACAAGCATATCATTATAATCATCAAGGTCAGTGCTGTTCTTTAACTTTGTATCAGCAATGTGGATTTCACCTCTTAATTTTGTGAGATGGAACTGTAACCTTTCAATGGTCAACACCATGACATCTATGCTGCACTTGTTCAGGATTTCAAAAAACCTTTGTAGGAACAATTGGTCATGGTTCAATAGTGTGGAGCGCAGTCCCACTCTGTATCCTCTGGGAATTCGTCGGTTTTTAACATACTCGGCCAGAAATACTTGGTGCATGGATAGCTGTAATTCTTTGCGCTTGAGGTAATATAATGTGTCTTTCAGGTTTTCACCCTCCGTTAGCATGCCCGGGTCTGTGTCATCCAGCGTAACCATATCTAGGATGCGTTGTATGTCCTCCTCGCCATAACAGAACGTGAGGGCTTGTTGTGTGGCTGGTAATGCATTGGCGGTGCTGGTAGTTTCGCCACTGTCTTGATTCGCACCGTTTTCCATAACTGAGCAGTCAAACAATCGATTGTAAAGCAAATTGTATGGAAAAGACGGTTTCTCAGGTCTATGATTACCTGAACACTGGCCGGTGCCTAGCCTCAGCTGGACTGCTCATACAGCTCATGTAGCATCAAAACAAAAAAGAGACGGCACACCACTGGCTCTGTTACATTATGTTATATTATAATATACCTCGTGCAGCTTATTGGTAGGGATACGATATAATTTCTGGCTGGTATATGCATTTGTTTTCAATCCAATGTTTTTTCACAGGTGGTTCTGTGGCAGTCCTTGAGGGGAAGTGCCAGAAGCACGGTCAGTTTTATATTATGTTTTTTGGTAGCCAAGATGGAGTGCCATATGACCGCTGTATTCACACTAGGGTGATATTATATGATCCAACTGTGCATCATGGACTAAGGGGTTAAGGTTATGTGGGTGGAGCTGTTAAGGGTGTGGTTGTCCACACTTGATTGTGTATTTATACCTGTTCTTAAACATTTCACTGTTGTTATACACCTGATGAAGGATCAATGATCCGTAACATGTAGTGTTTGATTCGCTTAATACACAGCAAGTTTGCAGAGCCAGTGGTGTGCCGTCTCTTTTTTGTTTTGATGCTACATGAGCTGTATGAGCAGTCCAGCTGAGGCTAGGCACCGGCCAGTGTTCAGGTAATCATAGACCTGAGAAACCGTCTTTTCCATACAATTTGCTTTACAATTGGAAATAATCGATCTGGCAGGTAAATCTGCAAGAAAATTGTATGATGTGTAACTAACATTACAATCAGTCAGAAAAATTGATTGCTATTCTTGAATTCAACAGATATTTAAAAAAAATGTCTAATGTGTGGCCATCTTTAATGCTAAGTACACACTATACAATTTTCTGGCAGATTTTGATTTACCTGCCAGATAGATTGTTTTCCAACATGTTGGAAAAAAAAATCTATCTGGCAAGTAAATCTAACAGAAAATTGTATGGTGTATACCTAGCATAAGGTGGCCACACACCATACAATTTTATAAAATATCTGTTCAATTGAAGAATACCAATCAATTTTTTTGACAGATTGTAACAATTCAAAAATCTAACCAATGTACCACACACCTATGTTCAATTTTTACCCAATCATGAATAAAATAATTGAAAGCTCAGAAAAAAATTGATTGGAACTGTACATCAAGTAATTGACAATCCATCACACACACCATACAATTCTTGATAAAGTTGGTCTGAAATTTTCAATACGTACAATCTCCAAAAATAGAAAAAAAAGGGGGAAATTGGATCGGATTTATCGATCGAAAACAAAGAAAATCTCTCGATTTTTCAGGACAACCGATCGAAATCCTCGAATTGGTGAAAAATTGGATCTTTGGATTGTATGGCGTGTGGCCACTATTATAGATGTGTTTTTTTGCTTGAGATAGTATGGCTGTCCCTGCCACTTACAAAAAAAGGTGACTTTTCTAAATTTTGCAAACAAAAATATGTAAATCTTAAATTGCAGCAGTAAAACTGTCAGAAAAAGATTATTTGATATGTTTTGTATGCAGAGATGTTAAAATTACATAGATTACCGTATATTCCAGCGTATAAGACGACCCCCCAACTTTTCCAGTTAAAATATAGAGTTTGGGATATACTCGCCGTATACGACTACCCCTCTTCCAACACACACACGAAAATAAAAAAAAAAATCATATACTGGTGCTATATATGAACAGATACTGGTGCTGTCCTGTATGTGGTACCCAGTATAACTGTATATAGGCGATTGACTGGTTGGATTGGTCAACTCTCTCTCTCTCACTAAGCTGATTGGTCAGCTCCGTCTCCCTGTTTATCAGAGCGGTATGGAAGAATAGATCGTGCTGTGCCCATAAAACATGCTTCTTTCACCCTTCTGGCCCACCCTTGGGCGCTAGTCTACTTTAGGGGACCCACTGCAAATCCCCAGATGCTTTCAGCTGTGCTGGAAAACAGAGCAAATGTCTACTTTCACCTTGTTTAAACCCCCCACAAGCCATACCCATGGATAGGTAAGCATGTCCTCTAACGAATATTGAGGTTTTCGGTAACAAAAAGTTTAAATTGGCCGTGTAGGAGCCACCGAACGGCCTAAATCTCGGTTCCGTCGGCCATCTTAATTCTGCTGTGCCGGTCGTTTCTTCCTCCTCATTGAAAGGTTTGTTAGCTGCCGACAAAAGGTGGCACGCCCCCACCCAACAATCCCTCCAATGAGGAGGAAGAAACGACCTGCAGAGCAGAACCAAGATGGCCGACAGACCCGAAATTACGGCCGTTCCGCGGCTCCTATACAGTTAGTTAATACTTTTTTTTTTACCAAAATCCACAAAATTCGTTAGAGTACATGCTTAGCTACCAGGGGATATAAGGCTTGTGGGGGGTTTAAACAAGCAAACGGAAGAAATTTGTTCCGTTTTGCAGCACAGCTGAAAGCGTCTATAGGGATTTGCGTTGGGTCCAGGGCCGGCCCGCCCATGAGGCGGGGTGAGGCGGGTTCCTCAGGCGGCAGGAAGTGGAGGGGCGGCACCAGGCATTAAGAGGAAGTGCCTGCGCCTGGTTTTTACCGCCTTTCCGGAGAGACTGACTGGTCACACTGGAGTGTGCTACCTACCGGCTACCGCCGCCGCCCGCCTCAATTTGCCTGCGCTGCAGACAGTGAAGTCTCCCTGCCTGGCAGTGGCAGCACGCAGCACACCGAATCGGTGAGTGACCCTCACCCTGTGTGCACAGTGACGCCAGCCCTGCCACTTGCGTGACGTGCCGCCCACGCCCACCCACCATGCTGGACTTCCGAGTCCGAGGTGAGCTCTGCCGCCTACTAGGCCTCTGTGAGACTGTCCTGGCTGCACCGCTGCGCTGCCTCCGCTTCGCCTGCAGAATCCAGGACCGGAAGTGACTGGAGGAGTCACGCTGCCTGCCGCCCGCCATCGCCATGATAGTCACGGTCACTGAGTGCTGCCGTGACCGTGACAATGATGAGCCCGCCGTTGCCACCCGGCCTTGCCCGCCAGCGAGAGATGGAGGAGCAAGCTCGTTGCCCTCTGCCCGCCAGCGCAAGATGGAAGCTGGCTCGTGCCCGACGCCTGGCTTGCCCTCCGCCATCGTCGTCGCCGAACCCCACCATCCTCGGTGAGTCACTTTGCTGCGGCTGCCCCAGGCTCTGGCCTCTGGCTGCTCTTCACGGTCGGGTTCCTTTTTTGTATTTTCTAATGTTATGTAGTCAGACTGACACTGACTGGTGGTATATTTATTTGGAATGTGGTAGTAGACTGCAGGGCCGGTTCTAGCTACAATGGGGCCCCTCGGCAAAAGTAACCTGCCCCCCCCCCCCCCCCCCCCTCCAGACCCTGAGACAAGTCAGGAGGAGACCTAGCAGGGCCCAGCAGCACTTACAGGCTCTGGAGCATTTGCTCAAGCACTGCCCACTTCCCTAAGTATTATAGCCAAATGAACCCCTAATTACCCCCTACCAATATTATAGCTATATGTGCCCCTAATAACCACCCCTCCCCACAGTATTATAGCCATATGCACCCCTAATTACCCCCCCCTCCTAATATTATAGCCATATGTGCCCCTAATGATCACCCCTCCTCCCAGTAGGATAGCCATATGTGTCCCTAACAAACAATGATAATTATATGTGCCCCTATTGTCCACTCCCCTTCCCCCAATATGATAGCCATATGTGCTCTTAATGCCCCCATCCCCACAATATGATAGCCGTATGTGCTCCTAATGCCCCCCCCTCCTCCCCCAATATGATAGTCGTATGTGCCCCTAATGCCCCCCCCCCCTCCCCCAATATGATAGTCGTATGTGCTCCTAATGCCCCCCTCCCCCAATATGATAGCCGTATGTGCTCCTAATGCCCCCCTCCCCCAATATGATAGCCGTATGTGCTCCTAATGCCCCCCTCCCCCAATATGATAGCCGTATGTGCTCCTAATGCCCCCCTCCCCACATTATGATAGCCGTATGTGCTCCTAATGCCCCCTCCCCCAATATGATAGCCGTATGTGCTCCTAATGCCCCTCCCCCAATATGATAGCCGTATGTGCTCCTAATGCCCCCCTCCCCCAATATGATAGCGGTATGTGCTCCTAATGCCCCCCCCCTCCCCCAATATGATAGCCGTATGTGCTCCTAATGCCCCCCTCCCCCAATATGATAGCCGTATGTGCTCCTAATGCCCCCCTCCCCACATTATGATAGCCGTATGTGCTCCTAATGCCCCCTCCCCCAATATGATAGCCGTATGTGCTCCTAATGCCCCTCCCCCAATATGATAGCCGTATGTGCTCCTAATGCCCCCCTCCCCCAATATGATAGCGGTATGTGCTCCTAATGCCCCCCCCCTCCCCCAATATGATAGCCGTATGTGCTCCTAATGCCCCCCTCCCCCAATATGATAGCCGTATGTGCTCCTAATGCCCCCCTCCCCACATTATGATAGCCGTATGTGCTCCTAATGCCCCCTCCCCCAATATGATAGCCGTATGTGCTCCTAATGCCCCTCCCCCAATATGATAGCCGTATGTGCTCCTAATGCCCCCCTCCCCCAATATGATAGCGGTATGTGCTCCTAATGCCCCCCCCCCTCCCCCAATATGATAGCCGTATGTGCTCCTAATGCCCCCCTCCCCCAATATGATAGCCGTATGTGCTCCTAATGCCCCCCACCCCCAATATGATAGCCGTATGTTCTCCTAATGCCCCCCTCCCCACAATATTATAGCCGTATGTGCTCCTAATGCCCCTTTCCCAATATGATAGCCGTATGTGCTCCTAATGCCCCCCTCCCCCAATATGATAGCCGTATGTGCTCCTAATGCCCCTCCCCCAATATGATAGCCGTATGTGCTCCTAATGCCCCCCTCCCCCAATATGATAGCCGTATGTGCTCCTAATGCCCCTCCCCCAATATGATAGCCGTATGTGCTCCTAATGCCCCCCCCCCTTCCCAAATATGATAGCCGTATGTGCTCCTAATGCCCCCCTCCCCCAATATGATAGCCGTATGTGCTCCTAATGCCCCCCCCTTCCCCAATATGATAGCCGTATGTGCTCCTAATGCCCCCCTCCCCCAATATGATAGCCGTATGTGCTCCTAATGCCCCCCCCCCCTCCCCCAATATGATAGCCGTATGTGCGGTGGGGGGGGGGGGTGGCCTGGGGCCCCTTGGGCGCCTTCACGATCTTTGCCTCAGGCAGCAGAAAGTCCAGGACCGGCCCTGGTTGGGTCTCCTAAAGTAGACTAGCGCCCACCCTTGTATCCTATTTACCTCCTTCTCTGCCTCTCAGATCTTGCACAAGTGCACCTGCGCCGCTTCACTACAGTCTTCAGCACTGAGATCTGATAGTCGGTAACAGGACAGGGCATTTCACCCGGCATCAATGACACCCGGCGCATAAGACGACCCCTGACTTTTCAGAAGATTTTCAAGGGTTAAAAAGTAGTCTTACGCCAGAATATAATGCTAGTCCATTATTTAAAGGGAAGGTTCAGGGAACTCTTGAAAAAAATAAAAATCCCTATCCACTTACCTGGGGCTTCCTCCAGCCCGTGGCAGGCAGGAGGTGCCCTCGCCGCCGCTCCAGAGGCTTCCGGTCGTCTTCGGTGGCCGACCCGACCTGGCCAGGCCGGCTGCCAGGTCGGGCTCTTCTGCGCTCCATGGCCGGGCTCTTCTGCGTCCCACGCCGGCGCGCTGACGTCATCGGACGTCCTCCGGGCTGTACTGCGCAGTTTCCCTGGACCTTCACTTTAAGATAATGGACTAGCGTATGATTGATTTCAATGACTTTTCAAACAATATGAGTGTTCAGGAAAATTGATTTTTTTTTAAGTAAAATAAGGATATATAGATATATATATATATATATATATATATATATATATATATATATATATATATATATATATATATATTTTAATACTGAACTAGGTATGGCCACGTTCAGGGCTGTTTTTAGCCCTTTTGGTGCCCAAGGCGAGACAGTTCTTGCCTGCCTCCACCCCCTAAACATATGTATTTTTACTTAGCTTACTGAGCGTGCAGTTGAGGCAGGGAACACACTTGACTTTCAGTTTTCCGCGCGCGTTTTTCTGCATACTTTTTCTGCACACCAAGTGTGTTTCCATGCAGGAAAACACACGCGTTTTTTCACAGCAGCTGATGTAATTGATAGCGAAAACTGCCAAAATGTGCTGAGTCATCATGCAGAAACAGTTTTGTTGCAGTCTGAGTGGTTTCCATGGAAACATAGGTAAACAGAAAACCACCAGGAGGCTCCTCATGACATCACAATAGGACATACCATTATGACATCAGAGCAGCTGCTGGTATAAAAGCAGCAGCATCCAGCACCTGGCACCCTTTTGGTTGAGCGTGAGCAGCTGTTAGCAGCGAGCGTTTAGCTGTCTAGGATTCTTGTTTTTGTCGATTTAGACAAAAGCCACAGAATGTTCCTATTCGTAGGAATATTCATCCTCATTGTTTGTAACATCTCATCAGGTAAGAATTATGAGTATTTGATTGAAATTATTATTATTATTATTTTTGACAGAAAACAAGATTTGTTTTCTAGAATCTTCCAATAGTTATCTGATTGGCCATGGTCAAAAATTCTGAATGATGTTTTTAAGATAATGGACTAGCATATGATTGATTTCAATGACTTTTCAAACAATATGATATGGCCAGGTAAATTGATTTTTTTTAGGTAAAATATATATATATATATATATATACACAAACATATACACACATATATTTAAAACACTGAACTAGGTATGGCCACGTTCAGGGCTGGTTTGGGCCCTTTTGGTGCCCAAGGCAAGACAGTTCTTGCCTGCCTCCACCCCCTAAACATATGTATAGGAAGTTTGTAGCATACAACAATGACAAATCGATAGGTTAGATAGAAAAATATTGTTTTTCAAAACAAGTCTATATAAAATACACACACTGATACCGGGCCGGGTAAACCTCATTGGCTCAAACTCTCTCAACCCATATAGCAAATCCTTCCAATAAATGTTGAGAGGTATGTAGCCAGTTAATAATAAAACAAAACAAAAACATTATACCGCTAGTGTGAAGCCTGGGTCTTTACAGTATATAACCACACCCTCAGTTTTCTATGCACAGATGTCAAAATTATATAGATTATTTTTTGAGGTACATTGCAAGGACATTAAATAAAATATGAGAGTTAGGCCTCTTTTTCACAGACAGTTGAACTGTGTGCTCAGAAAGCAGTTGGCAGGCAGCAGTGAGCCGTTGCTGCAGCCTGGTAACAGATCGCTGCTACCTTGTAAACTGCTTACTGAGCGTGCAGTTGAGGCAGGGAACACACTTGACTTTCAGTTTTCCGCGCGCGTTTTTCTGCATACTTTTTCTGCACACCGAGTGTGTTTCCATGCAGGAAAACACACGCGTTTTTTTTCACAGCAGCTGATGTAATTGATAGCGAAAACTGCCAAAATGTGCTGAGTCATCATGCAGAATGTCAGTTTTTTTTCTGCGCGCGAACAACTCAGTAAGTGTGTACTAGCACATTGATTATCATGAGTTCTCAGTTTTTCTGTGCAGAAAACGCGCAGGAAACCAGCCAAGTGTGTTCCCTGCCTCAGTCATCTGTGGAAAAGAGAGCTAAAATAAATAAAAATCTACTGTGAAACTAGCATTCATAGAAAGGCAGTAGATTTTAATATGGGCGGTCCTAATGTGGGAACGTGTGTGTGTGTGTGTGTGTGTGTGTGTGTGTGTGTGTGTGTGTGTGTGTGTGTGTGTGTGTGTGTGTGTGTGTGTGTGTGTGTGTGTGTGTGTGTGTGTGTGTGTGTGTGTGTGTGTGTGTGTGTGTGTGTGTGTGTGTGTGTGTGTGTGTGTGTGTGTGTGTGTGTGTGTGTGTGTGTGTGTGTGTGTGTGTGTGTGTGTGTGTGTGTGTGTGTGTGTGTGTGTGTGTGTGTGTGTGTGTGTGTGTGTGTGTGTGTGTGTGTGTGTGTGTGTGTGTGTCACGGTGGCGTAGTGGTTAGCTCTCTCGCCTTGCAGCGCTGGGTCCCTGGTTCGAATCCCAGCCAGGGCACTATCTGCAAAGAGTTTGTATGTTCTCTCCGTGTCTGCGTGGGTTTCCTCCGGGCACTCCGTTTTCCTCCCACATTCCAAAAACATACAGATAAGTTAATTGGCTCCCCCTAAAATTGGCCCTAGACTACAGTACTTACACTACATAATATAGACATATGGCAATGGTAGGGATTAGATTGTGAGCTCCTTTGAGGGACAGTTAGTGACAAGATATATATATATATATATATATATATATATATATATATATATATATACTGTACAGCGCTGCGTAATATGTCGGCGCTATATAAATACTAAATAATAATAATAAATAATAATTATAAATGGGATTTTAAAAAAAATTGCGTTAATTACACCAACAAGATTATTGTCTTTTATTTTTAAGGCAACCAATGTTTTGCTTTTCTCCACTTGTATACCTGCTGCAGAAACAGTTTTGTTGCAGTCTGAGTGGTTTCCATGGAAACATAGGTAAACAGAAAACCACCAGGAGGCTCCTCATGACATCACAATAGGCCATGCCATTATGACATCAGAGCAGCTGCTGGTATAAAAGCAGCAGCATCCAGCATCTGGCACCCTTTTGGTTGAGCGTGAGCAGCTGTTAGCAGCGAGCGTTTAGCTGTCTAGGATTCTTGTTTTTGTCGATTTAGACAAAAGCCACAGAATGTTCCTATTCGTAGGAATATTCATCCTCATTGTTTGTAACATCTCATCAGGTAAGAATTATGAGTATTTGATGGAAATTATTATTATTATTATTATTATTATTTTTGACAGAAAACAATATTTGTTTTCTAGAATCTTCCAATAGGTATCTGATCGCCATAGTGAAAAATTGTGTCACTTTTTCAAATAATGGACTAGCATATGACAGACTAAAATGACTTTTCAAACAATTGTTAAAAAAAAATTAAAAAAAATAAATAATTTGATTATATATATATATACACATATACACTCCTAACTATGTATGGCCACTGGAGATGATCAAAGAGAGGCAAGCAAATTCTTGCTAGTTGATGCTAATTTATGCAGTTTGAAAATCGACCAATTAGTTTAAGACCAGGTTTAAATTGATTGGTCCTTTTTCAAGCTGCATGTATTTGCCTAAAAATTTTCATACTTTCGAAAGTATTGCATCTCATTGATCATCCCTAAGGGCCCTTTTCCACTATCAATCGCAATCACAAACGCCAGCGATTGCGATTGTTCATTTGGGCCCTTTTCCACTAGAGCGATTGCGATATCGCAAATCGCTAGTGATTTTTAAATCGCTAGGGTTGTTACTTTATCATAGAAATCACGGGAAGTTTTTTCCACTATGGTGATTCAATTTGGAAATTGCAAATCGCAATCGCTTTCTGGAGCGATTTTTACAATGATAATGCAATGCAAATGAAAATCGCAAATCGTAATCGCATAACCGCATTAAGGGCCCTTTTCCACTAGCAATCGGTTCGCGCTGAACGCTAGTGATTGCGATTCAGCAAAAGGAAAAAAATTCCCGGCGATTTCCCGACGTTTGCGATCGCGATTTTGCTATGCTAGGCACTGCATAGCAAAATCGCGGCAATAATCGTTCCATCGCGCGATCAGGTCAAAAACGAATCGCGGTAGTGGAAATGACCTACCGCGATTCCTGTGTTAAAAGCAAACTGTAGCGATTCGAAAAATCACTAGCGGTTTGCGGTTTTGCGATTCAGCCATCGCAAACGCCGTAGCGCAATCACAAATCACAAACGCTTGCGATTGCGATTTTTCATTAATTCTGTTATGCGATTGCGATTTGCATTTGCATTGCATTATCATTGTAAAAATCGCTCCAGAAAGCTATTGCGATTTGCAATTTCCAAATCGAATCACTGTAGTGGAAAATACCTCTCGTGATTTCTATGATAAAGTAACAATCCTAGCAATTTAAAAATCACTAGCAATTTTGTGATTCAGCAATTGCTCTAGTGGAAAAGGGCCCTTTTCCACTAGCAATCGCTAGCGTTCACGCTGAATGCTAGCGATTGCTGAATAGCAAAAGGTAAAAAATTACCGGCGATTTCCCGACGTTTGCGATCGCGATTTTTCTATGCTATGCACCTCATTGCAAAATCGCGGCAATAATCGCTCCGCCGCGAGATCGCGATCAGGAAAAAAAAAACGATTCGCGGTAGTGGAAATGACCTACCGCGATTCCTATGTTAAAAGCAAACTGTAGCGATTTGAAAAATCACTAGCGGTTTGCGGTTTTGCGATTCAGCCATCGCAAATGCCGTAGTGGAAAAGGGCCCTTACGGCCACATTCAGACCTGTTTTTGGCCATCTTGGCATTGAAGTGGTCCTTTAAACTGACCCAGCAGGAAGCCTCAAAGGGAAATGTCGCTAACGTGATTAGGTTTGGGATAGGTTGTACTGTAGTAACAACTATGTCCCACATGATTTAGCCAATTAAAACACTTAAAGTTATAGAGGGTGCTGTGATTGGAGAACTGTTTCCTGTGAGGTTTGCCATTGGGTCACCTGAAGTAGACTAGCGCTGCTACCTTTGCAGTAGAAGGATGGGATTGCTACGGATATTGAGGGTTTATTACATTTTCATGTGCTTGAAAAATTTCCTAGAAGCTCTCAACTGACAATTTTTTTCTGCTTCCTTCTTCCAGGTGTGGATATATCGTCCATTGATTTGGTCCCTGATGAGATTGCTATAAGCGCGGGATCACGTCTGCTGATCCCATGCCGCTATGACACCACTAGACCGAATCACCGTGACAACCTCGAATTAGAGTGGGGGATGACGCCTGATAGTAGCGGAGAGTACAGGTCCATTCTCTACCAATACGCCTTGTCAGTCACCCACCACGACGTCAGGGCGCAGACCTTCAGACCTCTAGTAAAAAGCGGTAACTGCAGTTTGGTGATCGATCCGGTTACCGCGGATGACAGTGGCTTCTATGAGGTCCACCTCCGACTTGATGGCGAATATGAACCTACTCCATTCGTTTACGTCAGCATCACCGGCGGCTCAGGTAATTTAAAACGCTAACCTCACTAAGGGGGGGGGGGGGGGGGGGGGAGGGGGGGCTGGGGCAATCTTCAAGATAGGTGCCAAAGGTGGCCACCTAAGGGTACGAATTCTATGGAAAATCAATCACCCAATTCAGTCATAATATCCTTCTGGTCCATTAATGGAAGGAAAGCTGGTATTCAATTTGATCAGTTTAATGGAATTGATCCTTTCTTTGGACAGATTCCATCAATCTGATAGAATTGTGTGTGTAGGCCCGAACGATATTACAATTAAATTGGACAATCGAATTCCTACCATACACTGTGCATCAATTTCCAATAGATTCTAGCAGGGTATCTATTGAAAATCGATCGAATTGCAGAGTTGCGCTGTTGGATGCAGTGCACAGCTATAGGCCATCGATCTGCCAATAGTGTTGCCCCGCCCCAATTTTTTTAAATTTTCCATCTTGTCTGATGAATACTTTAGATCAATTTTTAGTCAAAATCGATAGATCTGACATTTTGGGGATACGATTCCCCAGCAGATGATTTGAATCTGCAAGGAATCGAATGAGAAAATCGATGAGTGTATGGCCCCTTTAACCATCACCGATATACAGCATGTACCTGCTGTAGAGTGGCTAGAGGTGGTCATATATCTCTCCACTAATTACTATCGAATCTAATGAAGAAAAAAAAAACAAAATTAAAAATTAAAAATTCGGTGCCGCCAAAAGCATGCCCGATCAACAACGCGTCCAATTTTGGGCCGAAATTGGTATCATGTGTATCAATCAGACATGAGGTGGCAGACTCAACAGATTCCCGAGAGATTTCATGCTGAAATATCAGGAATTGGCCTTCGGTGTATGGATAGCTGATAGATCTCTCTCTAATGACATTCGATCAGAGAGAGAGATCTCGCTAAGTTAAAAGTATGTATAAATGGAAAGTGTTTCCTAGCATCCCTTTAGCTGTACACTGCTCGCCACCATTCCTATAGTTGCACTTTGCTATAAAGCCTCCCTTTAGAAGTACACTGCTCCCCAGAATCACTTTAGCTGTACAATGCTATCCAGCATCCCCTTTCTTGTCAATTGCTCTCCAGAATCACGGTTGTGGTACATTGTTCCCTGGTAACCCTTTTCTTCCACATGACTCCCTAAAATCACCTTAAAGGGGTTCTGTGGGGGTTCTTGAGGAGAAAAACTGCCACTTACCTGGGGCTTCTATCAGCCCCCTGCAGTGGTAATGCCCCATGCCGTCCTGCTCCCATCTGCCGTTCCCCGCAGCCGGCACCGGGCTATTATTTGTCTGTCACACAGACGAAAAATGCGCTTTGCCGTGCCTCCGCTCGCGTCATCTGAGGCTTACTGCGCAGGCACAGTACAACAGAGCCTTGTACTGCGCTTGTGCAGTAAGCCTCCGATGACGCAGGCAGAAGCAAGAGGGTGCGCGGCCACTGTAGCGCAGCCACAGTTGGATCCCATGCCGCTTAGACCGGGGCCGGCGGCGGAGAACAGCAGATGGGAGGAGGACGGCGTGGGACATGACCGCTGCACGGGGCTGATAGAAGCCCAAGGTAAGGGTCTGTTTTTCTCCTCAGAAACCCCTAACAGAACCCCTTTAAAGAAGTTATCAGGCAAAAAAAAAAAAAAGTCTCACCTGGTGGGGCTTCTACCAGCCCCATGCAGCTATCCTGTGCCCTCGTAGTCACTTACTGCTGCTCTGGTCCCCCTCCGTCAGCTAGTTTAGTTTTTGCCGACCCTGGGGTTGGCGGGCCGCATTGCGTACATTTTTACACATTCCCGCGGTGCAGGAACATTTAGGCCTCTTGCACATTGCACGCGATTCCGATTCAGATTCCGCTTTTTAATCAGTTTTTACATCCGATTCAGATTCTGATTTGCAGTTTGCTCCTTGCACACTGCAAATCGGAATCTGAATCGGATGTAAAAACTGATTAAAAAGCGGAATCTGAATCGGAATCGCGTGCAGTGTGCAAGAGGCCTAACACATACATTTTTACGAGTTAGTGTATCAACGCGTAAAAATGTACGTATCAACGCGTAAAAATTTACGAGTTAAACCACTAAAGCGTAAAAATGTATGTGTCAATGTTCCTCGACCAGCGGGAATGCGTAAAAATGTACGCAATGCGGCCCGCCGACCTAGAGTTTCGAATCATCCTGATTCAAAACTTCTTATTAATGATTTTAGAGTTTGTTATTTATAGATCATTTAGTTGTGATAATTATTGATAAAGTTACTGCCAAAGTAATCACAGCTGAGCTGAGCTGTGAAAATTAGCAGGGTAGTGAAGTGGTTAACTGGTATCATCATGATTCAAAACTTCTTACAAATGATTTTAGAGTTTGTTATTTATCCTCTTGCCATAACATTGACCTAACAGCATGTATTTATGATGTGTCTTGCAGGAACCCCTCCTGAACGCCGCAATACAGAAAAGACCGAGCAAGCAAGAGACAAACGGGAACAGAGAAAGGCAATGCAGCCTGGTAGCAGGGCAACAAAGACCACCACCACCACCACCACCACCACCACCACCACCACAACCACCACTCTGGATATTCCCCTTCCTCCAATCAAGAAGGGAATATCAACAGAAACTGTCAACATTATTGCAGCCGCAATATTTCTAGGCTTATTGCTCTTGACAGTTGTAGGAATAGTAGTCTTTGTGGCCAGATTCCTGAAAAAGGACACAAAAAACATACTGAGACTACTAGAAGAAGGGCGTGGAAACAAAGTAATCACGCCTACTAATCCTACAGTATCAGAGAGTAGGCCAACTTCCCCTGCATCGCCTGAGGGAAGCTCAAACTCTCTGCCACATGCCTCCGACGAGTCGTCTTCTGACAGCAGTGCCACCTCTGAACTAACAGAGATACAGGATTCTTCACCTGCCAGCAGGATCCCAGCACTGAAAAAGAAGCCAGTACCTGCCTCTCCTAAAAAGTTAATCCTGCCAAAACCTGTACCTTTTCCTGACAGACCATCATCTCCAACTATTGTTTCACCATGGGCCTCTGATGTTGTATTTGGAAGAGCTCCTTCTGGAGAATGGATCGCCATCGACGTGCCTCCACTGCTTGCCGGTCAAACAAGACCAGCCACTGTCATCCTCCAACATCACCACACACCAGAGTGCATGAAAGAACATTGCCCATGTACATGTAGATCACCCAGATCCACCTCTGCTACCATCTCTGACCTCTCATCACCATGGATCGGGAAGATTCACTGACCAGATAGACACTGCACAGGAGGCGACTTATTAAATAAAGAGGCAGAAAAAAAAATAAATCTGAAACTAGTCTATCTTTTTATTGATTAGAAAAATAACAGGGAACACAATTTAATGAGGATTTTATGGTATTTTATTTTTAGAGTGTAACCAAGCAGATCGGGGTGACCCAAACCACTAAGAATGTATAGGGGGCTAAAAGAGGCCGAAAAACCCTCCTACTAAAAAGCAATGCTTGGTGTGATTTGCCTTCTTAAAACAGAAGGAAATTGCAATAATACAGTTTAAAGTGAACATTTGTGGTTACCCATAATGCACCACTACTGAATATGCTAATTATCTCTTTACGCCCCTGTAAGTCAGGCTAGTATCCGGAACCGCTGGTGTATAGCAAGCCTATAGCTTTTAATTTTACACAGCCACACCAACCCCACATGTAGACAGCCTGTTTGGGGCTTTTGGTCCTCCTCAGTGCATGGCAAGGATTGATATGGCTGTATGGGGTAGGGCTTGGAACCAGTACAACAGAGCAACCAAGCAGCTCGTAGTGACCCAAACCACTAGGAATGTATAGGGGGATAAAAGAGACCGAAAAGCCCTCCTACTAAAAAGCAATGCTTGGTGCAATTTTTAGAGGAAACACAACTTAACACAATTTATTTTTTAGAGGAAACACAATTTAATGAGAGCCTGAAGTCTTTTTATTCTCTTTTTATTGCACAGTTAGTTCCAGCATTCAGTTCCAAGCTGATTTGCCGCATCCCCGCGGCAGAACAAGGTATTTATCCCCCACATCCAATTCTGATTGGCCAATTACTGGCCAATTTTACCACCTTAATGTAGTGGAAGAGCTTACCTACACAATCTGTTCATAGTATTCAAAGTCTGTTGGCCCTAATGCAGGGCATACACGGCTCGGTTTTGCCGCTCGATTCCGCACCCGATCGTTTTCCGCGCTCGATTCTGCAGGCGATTCCCTTATCTTCTGCTCGATTTTCTTATCTTTTCCCATTGTCCTCCATGCAGAATTGAGTGCGGAAATGATCGGGCGGGAGATCGGACATGTCGAAAATTATCTATCAAGCCATCTAAATGGCTCAGAATCGAGCCGTGTATTCCCAGCATAATACTCCATGGAGGTGGTAAAATTGGTCAGTGATTAGCCAATCAATATTGGATGTGTGTGTGCACCTTTAGACATCTCCAAGCCTTTCCATTAGAGATGTCAAAAGTGATTCAGTAAACCTGGACTGGATTTAAAAAAAATAAATAAATTTGCTGCTAGGAGATAAAATACTGCAAAGTTCATGTGTCCTATAGATGGTGGGGACTGATATAAGGTTAGTAAATTATGTCATTCTTATGCAGGCATCAACAGAGTACATAGCTGTACAGGGTACAGTTACTATGGCTAAAAAAAAAAAAAAAACAACAGAAAAAAGCTTTGAAAGCTCACTGTCACTTTGAGTAAGTCTTAGCTGGCTATAGCTTGAGAGAAAAGGTACCAGAAACTCCAGAGACAGAAAAGCTAAAAAGGTGCGTACACACGTCTGATTTTACGCCTGATTGTCGTTCAAACCGGTCATTTGAACGACTTGTTATTCAAACAAAAAGTTGTTCAACCGTCTTGTACACACAGACGACAAAACGGCTGATATGATAATGTCGGCTAATTTACATGTCGTTGGACTGGTCAATGGACTGAATAGAACAATGGACCAGATCAAACGACTGATCACACACGCCATACTTTAGCAAACGACGGGTCTATCAGACCCTCCCGCTCAGCGGACATTCTGCCGACAGTAGGACGGGTGTACAGTCTGTCGGCAGACTGATAAGACTGTGTTTCTGACAGATCCGCTGTCTGCCAACGGACTGTACACACGTCCTACTGTCGGCAGAATGTCCACCCAGTGGGAGGGTCTGACGGACTCGTCATTTGCTAAAGTATGGCGTGTGTACGCGCCTAAAAGACTTTCCATTAGAGAGGTCACAAGTGATTCAGTAAACCTGGATTGGATTTAAAATAAATAAATATGCTGCTAGGAAAAAAAATACTGCAACGTTCATTTGTACTATAGATGGTGGGGACTGATATAAGGTTAGTAAATTATTTCATTCTCATGCAGGCATCAACAAATTACATGGTTAAAAAAAACAAACAAAATAAAAAAACTGAAAAAAGCTTTGGAAGCTCACTGTCACGTTGAGTAAGTCTTAGCTGGCTACAGCTGGAGAGAAAAGGTACCAGAAACTCCAGAGACAGGAAAGCTAAAAAGGTGCTGGATCAAGTAGGGTAGTCCTTAAAATGAGCCTAAGACGACCCTAAGGTAATAAAAGCAAAAAAGCCAGATACTTACCTAAGAAGAAGGAAGCCTTTGGATCTTCCAGAGGTTTCCCACATGCTCCTCCAGACCACTGCAGTTGCCCGAGACCTTCCTGAAGATTGCGACTGTGCTGCTCTTCATGCATGAACATGGCGTCCTGGACCTGCATGAGTATGACCACACCTGGGCATTAGCACGGGGTCCCTCATTCATGAGCGGCTACGGCTAACTGTGCAGAAGCGGCTGTACTCACGCAGGTGCAGTGCAGCTGTATTCACAAATGAAAAGGAACACAGTCACAATCAGAAATGCATCAAACTCTTTTCAGATTTCGTTCAGGGATCTGCGCTTAGCAACTGTGGGTGTCAGGACAATGCAGGAAGCCTCTGCAGGATCCAGAGGCTTCCCGCTTCTGAGGTAAGTATCTTTTGTTTTCCTTACGGTCACCTTGGGTACACTTAAAAATAAAGCTCTAAACTAAACATACAACCTCCTTCCAGAGGTGTGAAATTTGCAACACACTGTACATTGATTTAAATCTATAAAACCACTGCTCCCCCAGGTATCTCCATCAATTCCCCCCCCCCCCCCCCCCCAGCTAATATTGTATATTGTTCTCCACAGGGCCCCATGCAGAGTTTTAGTGCAGCAAAGTTCTCTCACACTCAATGTTCTGCTGACACAATCCTCTGTATTGCCATCATCTCATGACAGAAGGACTGAGGTGGGAGCATGCTGGCTGGAGAGGCGGCGAGTGTGAGAGTGCTTTGCTGCGCTTATACTCTGCATAGGACACCAAGAGAGCAGCTTAAGTCCTGTTTAAATGGTAATTTGGTCAATTTCTACTAGAAATCAATCAAAATCCCAATCGGACAGCATGTTTGGCATCAGTCTCCAGCAGATTTGATTGCAGTGATCAAATTGAGGAATGTCTCATCGTGTATGGGCAACTTCCAACTTTCGGAGATGATAAAGAACATTGATAATGTTTACTGCAAACATAGTGGGAGAAGCTCCCCATCTCACCTTCATCACAAAATCAGGCATAATTAATGAGAAATGAGTGATATTAGATAAAGAAACAGAACAGGTGATTCCCCTGCAGAAGGAGAGGGACAGTTAAGTAAGCTTCATGGGATCGGCCTCTATTTGTGGCTTTACTAACCTGACCTCACTGGTCACTTCCTCATCTTCCTCCTCCTCTGAATCTGAGTCTCTGCGTCTCCTGAAGTTCTTCCCCACCGGCATCTTCCTTCCTAGATCTCCTCTGCCTTCCCTGCTGCAAGTAAACACAAGCAGTGCTTCGCTTCCGGCGCACAGCGATGACATCACTTTGCCCATCTGAGGCTAACAGTGATCCTGCCCCGTCTCTGGTAGCTGTGGGCGGAGCCAGCGTTCAGCCGTCAACAGCTGCAGAAAGATGGGGATCCGATTCCAGCAGCCAGGCATAGACTAGACAGAGGTAAGCATCCAGCTGCCCCCATCCCAGCCTTGTGAGGGCCACATGGGGGGTTCACTTCCTGCTGGCTCAGTCTCAGAGGAAGCTGCATATATGGTAGAATACACAGGTATGTAGGGCTGAGGATAGGGCCCAGGTAAGAGGACAGAGGTTGTTATGGGACATTCACATCAGAATGATATAAGGCAGGGCAAGGTGCTTGGTCAGGGAATACCAGGCCATGTTATTTTAATTTATGGAGTACCAACATAATGCTGTTCTGATGGACTGTGGGGGCTGCAAGGTGAAGGGCTCTTTCACACCAGAGCCCTTTTTCAGCGTTTTAACGCAAGGTCTATACTTTGTGTTAACCAAGGTAAAAGGAACGTACATAGACTTTCATTTTACCTTTGACACCCGACGCTGCGTTTCGAAGCGTTGCGGTACGACGCACCTGGGAGCATTTTATCGTCGAGAAACGTCGGTTTCACATTGGGTTCATTAATTACTACCGCCGCTACTCAGCGTCGCACCGCAGATTCCCCGATGACAGCCGCAGGCTAGTCAACGTGTGCAGGAGAACGGCTCCTGCGCGCGTTGTTAGATGTGAAAGGAGCCGAAGGCACTTAACGTCACAGCAGTTTTGTTGCTTGTCATCAGGGACAACATACTTAAAATATCCCTGAATAGAGGGAAAAAATATATTAAATACACGGTGGTGTAGTGGTTAGTGCTCTCGCTCTTTCAGGGCTGCTTCCCCGGTTTGAATTCTAGACAGGGAACTATCTGCATGGAGTGTGTATGTATGTTCTCCCTGTGACTGTCTGGGTTTCCTCCAGGCGCTCTGTTTTTGGGATGTGGGAGGAAACCGTACATATAAGTTAATTGCTTTGCCCCCGATTTGGTCCTAGACTATGATGCATACAGTACACGATACATAGACATATGACTATGGTAGGGATTAGATTGTGAGCCCCTCTGAGAGACAGTTATTGATAAGACAGTATACTCTGTCCAGTGCTGCAGAAGATGTCAGCGCTATATAAATAATAAATAAAGACCATAGTAGGCTAGTCTACATGATCTTAGTGTCCCATCTTCCCGTACACAACGGTGCCAAAAAGTGGCATAATACGCATGTGAGTGTTAAGGTCCGTACACACGCCGGACTTTAGGCAACGACTGGTCCGTCGTTGCCTCCCGCTGGGTGGGCGTGCCAGCGACAGTCCGGCGTGTGTACGCTCTGTCGTCAGACTGATACGGCTGTTTCTGAGCGATCCGCCGGGCGGATCGCTCAGAAACAGCCGTATCAGTCTGACGACAGAGCGTACACACGCCGGACTGTCGCTGGCACGCCCACCCAGCGGGAGGCAACGACGGACCCGTCGTTGCCTAAAGTCCGGCGTGTGTACGGACCTTTAGTCTGACAGAATCCACCTCGTTGATGTAAACGTACCATACACCTATAATTGCATTGTGTTGGAATGAAATGATATTGGCCTTTGGGATGGAATGCAGTGGGAAAGAAGTCTTAGGCTACTTGCACACCAAGACGTTGCGTTAGGTGCTACGTTAAGGTCGCATAACGTGCACCTAACACAACGTATGGTGCTGCAAGTGAGGACGGTAGAGTGAGCCGCGTCAGGCGGCTCAAATCCTATAATGTCTCCCAGAGTGGCGCTGATTGGCCAGCGGGACCACGTGATGCGGAGCGAGACACTCCGCATCACGTGGTCCCGCCGGCCAATCAGCGGCCGCCAGTGCAGTGAATATTAAGTAGCCATGTGCGCGGCTACTGTAGCTGGCTCTCCCCGCCTCCTCTCCGCCCCCCACTGCGCATGTGAAAACAGTCTAACGCGGCTATAGCCGCTGTAACGCCGTAGCATGCTGCACTTTCCGGAGAACGTGCAGCGTTACATGTAACGCAACGTGGGCTGTGTGAACAGCCCACTTGTGTTACATTGCTGTGCGTTGGGGGAGCGTTACAGGCGCACTAACGTGCGCCTGTAACGTCTTAGTGTGTAAGCAGCCTAAATATTTGACTGGATCCCTCCGTCTAATGCTTCTCCAGAAGTTCCCACAAGTGTCGGCATGTGATTCAGAATTGCGCAGATGCGAGTGTTGAATCCAGTGTGCACAGCAAAAGTAAACATTCGTCTCTGAATGCTTTCTTAAACTGTGTATGTGCAGTTTGAAACTTGTCCATGCGCAGTTCAGAATGTCTGTTCGCTGCTCGGAGGAACTTCCAGGAGGCTGAGGAGTTAAAGGACAACTGTAGTGAGATAAATATGTAGGCTGCCATATTTCTTTTCTTTTTGAACAATACCAGTTGCCTGGCAGCCCTGCTGATCTATTTGGCTGCAGTCATGTCTGAATAACACCAGAAACAAGCATGCAGTTAATCTTGTCAGATCTGACAATGATGTCAGAAACACTTGATCTGCTGCATGCTTATTTAGGGGCTATGGCTGAGGCTGGGTTCATGTTTGACATAGCGTGAAAAAGTAGCATTTTATGTCATGTTTTATGTTAATATCATTAGGTTTTTTTTGCGTTTTTGGTGCGTTTGCGGTTTTTTTTTTAAACACATGCATTTTTCATGCGTTATGCGTATGTTCTGTATGCATTTTTATATTTAAATTTGTGCAAATCACTAGGAAGAACAGAAAGCGGAAATACCTCAAATCTTTATTTAATTTTCTTATAAAACGCATCAAAAAACACATACAAAATGCAATCCATTGCGTTTCCATCGATTTTCATTATGTGCCTTTTGGCAGAGTTCCTGCATATCATGCAAAAAAAACCCAGCGTTTTCGGAACGCATACTGTAAATCGCAGGTCTCTGCGTTTTTTTTCTGTGTCCCATTGACTAACATTGCTGCATAGAACGCTGCATTTTAGCCAACACTCTGCTATGTGTGCACCCAGCCTAAAAGTATTGGAGGCAAAGTATCAGCAGGATAGCCAGGTAACTGGTATTGTTTAAAAAAAAAAAATATGGGATCCTCCGTAGTCTTCTCCCTATAGGTGTCCTTTAAGAGAATGGGAAGGGGGAGGGATACAGAGGCTTCCCTTTGCTCAGTTAAAGTGATCCTTAAGTCTATGAAATAAAATTGAGATTTACTCACCTGGGGCTTCCCTCAGCCCCCTGCAGCCGATCGGTGCCCTCGCAGCCCCGCTCCGATGCTCCAGGACACGCCGGCGAACACTTCCGGTTTGGCCGTCACCGGCCGACAGGCATGGGAATGCGAGTGATTCTTCGCGTTCCCAGCCATAATATCGCCCCCTATGCTGCTATTGCGACCTCCTGGTTCACTTTAAGTATGCCGCGGACCAAAAACGTATGCAGAAACGCATATAATGGTGATCTACGGTGCTGCTGCGTTTTCCAGAGGCATATGCGATTCCGAATAGCGTTTAAAAAAAAAAAACAACCTGCACTACTTTCCCGCACAACTTATGTGTTTTTTCATTGACATCAATGGCTACTGTAAATAAAACAAAATGCAAGTTAAAATGCTGTGCAAAATGCACAATCGTGCAGCAAAACTCTTGAGGGGCATTGTCTGCGATTCCTGCAGAAGCGAGTGTGATCCATCCCTAATACTAGTACACACCATACAATATTGTGTTAGATGGATTGTTCGATAGATAATTTCTGACATGTCCGATCATTTTTCCGATCGATTTCTCATAGAAATGGATAAGAAAAGAGAATTGAATTGGAAATCAATCAGAAAATCGAATCGGAAATCAATCGGACAGAAAATCAACTGAAAAAATGCATGGTGGGTACCCAGCGTAAGTGAGACTAGATGACTAGTGCTCTCGCCTTGCAGTCCTGTAGTCCCAGGTTGGATTCCCAGCTAACACACTATCTTCACAGGGTTTGTATGGCCATCATGTGAGTCTCCTCTAGGCAGCTCCGTTTTCTCTCTTAAAGGAGGCATCAATTAAATTATGCTACCCCAGTAGTACTACATACCCGGGGCTTCCTCCAGCCCCTGGCAGCTGCTATTTCCCTCGCCGCAGCTCCGCTGGCCCCCGTTCCCTGACGGTGCGCAGGACGACTTCCAGGTCGTCATCCACTGCACCTGTGCGAGCGCCGCTGTCAATCACCTCCATCTGGTCCGAAGCGTACTGCGCAGGCTCAGAACTACTGCGTCTGCACAGTATGCTCCGGACCACGTAGAGTTGATAAGACAGTGGCAGGTGCAGTAGAGGATGACCTGGAGGTCATCCTGCGCACTGTCGGGGAACGGGGGCCCGCGGAGCTGCGGTGAGGGGCATAGCAGCTGCCAGGGGCTGGAGGAAGTGCCATGTAAGTAGTACTGGGGTAGCATAATTTAATTGATGACTCCTTTAGGCTCTGTTTCCACTAGAGCGGAGAACGGACCTTTTTTGTCCGTTCTCCGCTCGTCGAGGGTACGGTTCCTATTTTATAAATAGGAGCTGGTCACACTTGTCACCAGGGCTGTGGAGTTGGTACAGAAATCATTGACGACTCCGTTTATAAGAACCACTGACTACGAACGCCTCGACCTCACAGCCCTGCTTGTCATGTTGCAACGGATCCGCACGACCCATGGCAGTAAGCGGACCGCACTTCTGTGCAGCTCGCAATAATCCTGGACAGGCGGATGCGTTTCCTGATATAGCCAATGGGGGAGCAAATCTACCCCAGGCTGCAGCCGGACCATCGGAGTGGACATTTCCCGTGGGCACAAGTGGGAAATTAGCCTTACTCCCAAAACCACACGAGTAACTCAGAAATTGGCCAATGACTGTGATAGATACATTACACCGTGACTATTATATTTATAGGCATGTATGTAGTACTGTCATTGTCTGCAGTGCTTAGAGGGCAGCCGATATCAGTACTAACTGTCCCCCTGAGGGACTCACAATCCTATGTCCTTACCACAGACTAGAGCCAGTTAGAAGTGAAAGGATGAGAACCATTAAATGGGAACCCAAGGTGAGAGGGATATGGAGGCTGACATGTTTATTTCCTTTTAAATAATTCACATTGCCTGGCTGTCCTGCTGATCCTCTGCCTCTAATACTTTTATCCATATACCCTTAAAGTGTAACTGTCGGGCATAACATTAAAAATCAATTCTTTATTTTTTTCTGGTAAACAAGTAATAAGAATGCTGACCAGGCAATCCAAAAGGTAAAATCACTACTACGTTTCTTGTTGATAAATGATCGTTCCCCCGTTTACCTGACCCTTATTTGGTACACACAAAATTTGGTACGCAAAAAGGAAGTTGCAGGGCATGCTGGGTTGTCCTTTTTTTGCTTCCCTACTTCCCCCTCAGACTTCACTAATGCAGTATGATTGGCTGAAGCCTCTTTCCCTCTTGTTTTCCCTTCCCTCTGTTCCTCTCTGATTGGCCAATATTTCTCATGCTGAGACAATGCACTTTCTATAGTGGAGGGCGGGCAATGCATACACAATCAGGCAGAGGAGAGTAAAGGAGGAAATGACATCAGGATTGGCTTCATAATAGCCACAGTTAAAATAGGAAATGCAAAGAAGGATTTTCTCTTTTTTTTATTGTAGAAAAATCACTAAAATCAAAACGTGGACAGTGCAATACACATGTTATGTAAGTACTTATATATGTTGGTTTTTTCTGAGATAGTATGGTTGACCGCTCCTCTTTAACAAGCATGATAATCAGCTATCTATGACAAATCTGACAAGTTAAGCCGCATGCTGTTTTCAGGTGTGTGATTCATACGCTATTGATCAGATAGATCAACAGTACTGACAGGCAACTGGTATTGCTTGAGGGCCCACTTCTACTAGCGCGGAAACCGGGCCGAATTCAGAGAGTTTCCCCGCAGGCAAATCGTGCAGGAAAACTCTGCCATAGGAAACAATCGCTTACCTTACCGATTCGTCCGACATTGCCATCAGTTTCCGTGCAGGAGGCTGCGTTCCCGCAGACCAGGAAGTGCCGCCGTGCGTCTCGCGGCCGCGCGCAGCACTAGTGGAAACGGGCCCTCAAAGGAAATAAATATGGCAGCTTCCATAGGTCTCGCACCTCAGGTTCCTTTTAACCTAGCACAATAATTTTAGAAAGTGGGAAGGTCCCAGAGAAAACATACATACTCCATGCAGACTCTGTCAAAATCAGGATTGCACTACTGAAGGCAAGCAGCATACAATTTTCATGCAAGCCAGAATTACTTCAACCTCATTGACCATCTCAAGTTCTAATTACTCAGCCATAGTTCTGCCAATGGCCTTTCTTGAAAATGTAATTTAAATTTAAAGCAGCAGCCATACTATACCAGGAAAAAAACACCTATATAAGTAGATAAATACTTGATCTGCGTACATAACAGATGTTTTGTACTGTCTACGTTTTGATTTCAGTTAGTTTTATACCCTTACTTTTCTCCTCCAATCTGCAGTGTCATCTCTGGCTTCATTTTTTTTTTAATATATATTCTTTATTTATAAAGAAGGTGTGAACAAATCACAATAAGGAGTTGCACATGTAAAAAGGCAATATCCAACTGCATGTTATAGAGATAGATACATAACATAAATCAATATTGAATCTCCATATAATAAATTAGCAACTAATGCAACGACAGTATCAATGATGGCAAAACGTCATATGTCTTAACAATCATCTTAGTTGTCATCAATTAAAGCAAAATAGTCCCCTCTAGCTTAAGACAATATCCACACCAAATGTTTAACTTTTGAATTTCCCCTCCACTCCTCCCCCTTTTTCCCTGCTCCCCCTTTTTCCTCTGGATGCGACCTCAGGGTCTGCACATGCCTGTGTAGTGTTAGGCGTTAGAACGTATATCCATATCAACTCCATGGTGCCACTTCCTGTATGTCATCTAATTATCACATTGATCATGAAGAACCTTAAAGGGGAACTTCAGCCTAAACAAACATACTGTCATCAAGTTACATTAGTTATGTTAATTAGAATAGATAGGTAATATAATCTCTTACCCAGCCAGTTTTAAAAGAACAGGCAAATGTTTGTGATTCATGGGGGTTGCCATCTTTGTCATGAGGGCAGCCATCTTTTTGGTTGAAAGGAGGTGACAGGGAGCAGGAGACACAGTTCCAACTATCCTGTGTCCTGATTACCCCTCCCAGCTGCACACGCTAGGCTTCAAATGTCAAATTCAAAATGTAAAATAAAAAAATTGCACCAAAACAGCAGAAAGAGAACAACAAAATCAGAAATCCCATCATGCTTTGCACAGCATCAGGGGAAAAAAGCCCGGGCAGTTTTCTTCTGTGCAGCTAAAAATGAGGTTTGTATAAGAGAAACAAAGTTCTGATGCTGTGAAACTGTTAAAGAAACACAAAGCCTTTTCAGTGCTGCTGAGTCGATTTTTAGTCCGGATGTTCACTTTAATAAAGTCTTCTGAATGCCTGAAATACGTCGAGTATGACCAGGTTTTTTTGTATACTTCATGTTTATCAAATGCAGTATGTGAGAGTTCCTCCATATTTTGTGTCTCTTCAATTTCCTTTACAATTCCTCCACTCCTGGTACCACCGGCTGTTTCCACTGTCTTATGACTAGGCGTTTCGCAGCATTTAGAATGTGGCTACTACAGATCGTTTATATTGTTTCATAGTCCACCTGTTGAGATGCAGGAGATAGAACTCCGGGGTAAACTGAGCATTTCTGTCTGTGACAGCTTTTATTAATCTTTCTACAGCCTTCCAATAACCTGCCAGTAAAGGGCAGGCCCATAGGATATGTAGTAGTGTGCCTGTGGTTTGGCCACATCTCCAACAGATATCAGATGTGTCAGGTTACATTTTGTTAAAGGGATACTGTAGGGGGGTCAGGGGAAAATGAGTTGAACTTACCCGGGGCTTCTAACCGTCCCCCGCAGACATCCTGTGTTGGCGCAGCCACTCACCGATGCTCCGGCCACGCCTCCAGTTCACTTCTGGAATTTCAGACTTTAAAGTCTGAAAACTACTGCGCCTGCACGCCCGTGTCCTTGCTCCCGCTGATGTCATCAAGAGCGCACAGCACAGGCCCAGTATGGTCTGTGTCTGTGCAGTACACTCCTGGTGACATCAGCGGGAGTGAGGACATGGCAACGCAGGTGCAGTGGTTTTCTGACTTTAAAGTCAGAAATTCCAGAAGTGAACTGGAGGCGGGGCCAAGGCATCGGTGAGTGGCTGCGTCAACACAGGATGTCTGCTGGGGACCATTAGAAGCCCCGGGTAAGTTCAGCTCATTTTCCCCCGACCCCCCCTACAGTATCCCTTTAAGTTTAAATGGAGTGAAGTACCACTGAGTTAGTATTTTGTAGTTCATCTCCTGCATACCAACAGATCTTGATGATTTATGAGCGAAAATACACATTCTGTCTTTTTGACGCGGAGAGAAAGAAAATCCCAACTCGGTCTCCCAGGCGTGGCAATTCAGGTGTAGTTAGAAGGGCTATTATCTCATAGATTCTGGACAGTGTTTTTCTATTAGGGCCCTCTGCTGTGCACAGGTCCTCAAAGTCAGTTTGCGGTCTCATCTTTGTAGGGTTTACATTGTGTCTCATTAGGTAATGTCTTTTTTGGAAATATTCCCACCACTTCGTGTTTGCACACTGTGATTTCTGTCTAATCTCAGCTGGTGTTGCCCATTGTCTAGAGGAACACATTTCCGAAAATTTCAGTTTCTTTGACCCCTCCCTTGTAGGTCTGCTATGTCCCAGGCCGTCTTGTCCTATGTTAGGGTTGTCCGTAAGCGGAAGTAGGGGAGAGGGATTAGGTGCAAGATGGCAAATAAGATTCTCTTTATGAAAAATGGTCAAGGTAACTTGCGGCAAAGGAGGGAGTTGCCATTCTGAACGTGGCTTTTTGGGTTCTCTTTAAATTAGGTAGTGATGAAATAGACTTAGTAAGGAAAAAAAGTAAGTCATCCGCATAGGCGGCGATTTTGTGCTCTGTGACTCCTACATCCATACCTGAGATTGTTCTTCCTAATATGGCATAAGAAAGGCTCCAGGGCAAGGGCAAAAATGAGAGGAGATAGGGGGCAGCCCTGCCTAGTGCCATTGCTAATCTGCAAGGGCTCTGACAGGATGCCGTTGACTTTGATTCTTGCCAGGGGTGAGGAGTATAAAGAGTCTATGCAGCGTAGCATTCTATCGCCAAGGTTTATGTGTTTTAGGGCAGCTCTCAACCAACCCCAGCCCACACGGTCAAAGGCCTTCTCGGCGTCTGTAGATAGTAGCATACAGGGTTTTCCCCCCGACCGTGAGAACTGAAGCAGGTCCAGAGCCCTGATAGTATTGTCCCTGGCCTCCCTGTTGGGAATAAAGCCCACCTGATCCCAACACCTTAACTAACCCATATGTTCAGCTAATCTTTTTGCTAGTACTTTTGCGAAGATTTTTAGATCTAGATTTAGTAAAGAAATCGGTCTATAGCTACCACAAGCTGTTGGGTCCTTTTTGGTTTAACTATGACTGTTATGTGGGACTCCAGGGTTTGCTGTGGGAACTTAATCGCTTCCTCTTCTGAATCTGGCTTCCTTTATAAACATGGGTGAGCACATCATCAGGTTTCAGCTCAGCCTGTCGCACTGAACTGGGCTCAGCCCAATCACTGAGGAGCAGGGATGTGGGAGGGGTGATGACAATCCTCCTTCAGCAATGCAAGATAATTACAGCACAAACATTTCTGAATAGGTTGAAGTGCTTGCAATGCAGGGTGAGATTCCTGGCAGCATTATAAACGCAGTGCTGTGGGTAAAGGGAATTTCATTATGTGGCTGACAATCCCTCTTTAACGAGCATTAGGGGGGCAGCTTAATGGAAACCTGGAAAGACTAAAAAAGAGAGTTGAACTTACCTGGGGTTTTTACCAGCCCCCTTCAGACGTCCCCGCGCCGAGACAAATAATCTTCAGGTCCCCTGTCGCGGCTCAGTTTCGGCTTTGCTGATTTACAAGTTGGCGGCGCCTGCGCGGCCCTGGACGTGCGAGTCCTTGTTCGCACGCGCACTCTCCTGGCAGGAGCGCCAGGGCCGTGCAGGCGAAATTGCCCGGCGACTGCGAAACCGAAAGTGAGTCGCAATGGGGGGACCAGAGGATCGTTTTGTCCCGGAGTGGCACAGGACGTCTGCCGGGGGCTGGTAGAAGGCCCAGGTAAGTTCAACTCCAACCTCCTTTTTTTTTTTTTTTTTTTTTTTTCCTTCTTCTTCTTCTTCTTTTTTTAGTCTTTGCATGTTTCTTTTGAACAGTAACTTCAGATTAAAGTGGAACTGAACTCTTGCACAGGACAGAAGGAAAACATAGAGGAATGCACCCTGTATTTATTTAGAGAGTTTAGCCTATCTAATTCCCCCTCATCTGTTACTAATCACAATTGTAATTTTATCTGTCAGCTGGCTGCCTCGCTAAAGCAGCTAATTTGTAAACACAGGAAGTTAACTCTGTTTCCATGAAGGCAGGAAGTAGACACGCTGCAGATTTATTGCAGGATTTGTATCCGCTGTAACAAAGAAATGTTTTTTCTTTAAATAGAATTATGCTGTTGCTTATCTTTTAGAGTAGAGAATATGGTAAGTTCTATGTTCAAGTCCAGAAAAGAAAGCTGCAATCACAATCCTCTTATCCTGCTTGCTTCCAAGTAAAAGATATAAGATCACCCTGAAAAATACATTTTATATAGCACAGTACTGTATGTCTGAATCACCCAGTGATCCACTCAAACAACAAGGGGTTGCAGTGAGAGACCTCCACCAGAAACGCGTCATGCGGACGCGCTTTACGGCTCTTTACGACGGGGAATCCGGAAGAAGATGACGCTTTGCCCGAGGACGACTGACAGTCGTCCGAAAACGAAACTTAGCGGCGGAGGGAGACCGGAGGGCACCGAAGGACCGGCGCGGGCACAGGACGGCTGCAGGAGGCTTGGGAAAGCCCCCAGGTAAGTGAATTATTTTTTCCCCGCCAGTTAAGGTTCCCTTTAAAACCAACCTTTAAAAATACAAGAGCGGGACTCGCATAGCATAAAAAACCTTCACAGATTTATTGCCAGACAAAGCATAAAATGTGCGTACCAAATATAAAACAATCAGCGCTTATCTGTTGGTGTCAGCCACCGCCGCGGACGGATCCCGCTGCACACTCTCAGTCCCTGCTAGATTGTGCATCGGGAAATTGTAAAATTTAAAATGTGCAAATATATACAAATAAGAAGTACATTTTTTCCCAGAGTAAAATGAGCCATAAATTACTTTTCTCCCATATTGCTGTCACTTACAGTAGGTAGTAGAAATCTGACAGAAGAGACAGGTTTTGGACTAGTCCATCTCTTCATAGGGGATTCTAAGGGATTTATTTATTTTCAAAAGCACTTAGTGAATGGCAGTTGCTCTGTCCAACTGCCAAAAAACTGCGTAGCGAGCAGGGAAGTGGCCAGCATTGTTGTTTAAATCCTTTTTAGGGAATATCTTTATAAAGAATAAAAGCCTTGCTGAGAATCCCCTATGAAGAGATAGACTAGTCCAAAACCTGTCACTTCTGTCAGATTTCTACTACCTACTGTAAGTGACAGCATTATAGAAGAAAAGTCGTTTATGGCTCATTTTACACTGGAAAAAAAAGTACTTCTTATTTGTCTATGTTTGCACATATTTTAAATTTTACAATTTTTCACCAGAGTGCCCCTTAAAAGAAAAACTGAGGTGAGAAGACTATGGAGGCTGCCATGTTTATTTCCTTTTAAACAATACCAGTTGCCTGGAAGCCCTACTGGCCTGTTTGGCTGCTGAAGTGTCTGAATCACACCAGCAACAAGCATGCAGCAAATCCTGTCATATCTGACAATAATGTCAAACACCTGATCTGCTGCATGCTTGTTCACGGTCTATGGCTGAAAGTATTAGAGGCAGAGGGTCAGCAGGACAGCCAGGCAACTGGTATTGCTTAAAAGGAAATAAATATGGCAGTCTCCATATCCCTCTCTCTTCAGTTGTCCTTTAATGGGAACCTTAAAGTGGACCCAAATTAAAAATACAAGATTTCAGAAATAAAATCTATTTTCTAAATTATAATAATAAATAGCAGCCTTTTTTCAGCTACATGATGACAAATATAAAATATGATACATTTATTGGAGGAACCCCTCCCTTCCTTTCAAATTGCCGGCATTTTTCCGGCAAACTGGTGGAGTAGATGGTGTCCAGCAATGGAGGAATTGCTAATGGCTGCCCCCAGTATAACCCTAGTTATGAAAAGAGAAGGGTGAAAAGTATGCACTGAAATGATCACAGGTTTTAAGGAGTGTTCATTTATCTTTGTATGTGTCAGAGTGGTGCAACTTAATATTTTTAATTAAAAAAATGTTTGGTTTGAGTCCGCTTTAACTGAGAGGGATATGGATGTTTCCTTTTAACCAATACCAGTTGCCTGGCAGCTCTGCTTGTCTATTGGTTGCAGTAGTGGCTGAGTCACACCAGAAACAAGCATGCAGCTAATCCAGTCTGACTTCAGTCAGAGCACCTTATCTGTATGCTTGTTAAGGGGCTGTGGCTAAAAGTATTAGAGACAAAGGATCAGCAGGAGAGTCGGGGAACTATTATTTTAAAGAGAACCCGAGGTGGGGTTCTGATAATGCTATCCACATACAGAGGCTGGGTCTGCTTATATTGCCCAGCCTCTCCTGCTATCCAGATCCCCTCTAAGTTCCCCCTGCGCTCTGCTATCCCCCATAAATCACAGTCGCGCTGTGCGGGCTGTGTTTACATCTGTACTGTCAGTCTGCGTGCTCCCTCGCCTCCTGCATAGCTCCGGTCCCCGCCCGCTTCCCTTCCCTCCAATCAAGGGAAGGGACGTGGGCGGGGACCGGAGTTATGCAGGAGGCGGGGGAGCACGCAGATTGACAGTACAGAGGTAAACACTGCCCGCTGTGACACGCTGCGTGTCGGCAGCGCGGCTGTGATTTACGGGGGATAGCAGAGCGCGGGGGGGCTTATGGGGGATCTGGATAGTAACAGAGGCTGGGCAATATAAGCAGACCCAGCCTCTGTATGTGGATAGCATTGTCAGAACCCCACCTCGGGTTCTCTTTAAAAGGAAAAATCCATATCCTTCTCAGCTTAGGTTCCCTTTAAGGAAACACATAGTTAAATGAGAACTTATCAGTTTCAAATGTATTTAGAGTTGCTTTATTTGTGCGGTGGTTTTTCCAAACACAAAGCCTGTTCTGTTTTACTACATTTTGGAGACAGTGGGTTTTTTTTGTTTTTGTTTTTTTACTTTTTTGAGCTCTGTGTGGAACTGGTTGGCTGACCCCACATGTTATGATCTCATTGCAATAGCATTGTGTTTGTGTTGCCAGTCTTGTACACAGATGCTAATGACGGAGAGTTGTGTGCATTGCATTGTAGGAACCAGGGAAGTGTCCCAGCTCTGCCTAAAGCAATATTGAGCTTTTGTATTCTGTGTACAAACTGGGTTTGGTATGAACCGGGATCTTAAAGGATCCCTTAGTGGATAGGAAGTATAGGATTCAACTACTGATCAAGCCAGTTGACAACTAGGTTGAAGTTCTATTATAGCATTGCATTTTTGGAATCTGCAGCTTCAGCAATCCTCTCTACGAACTCCCTGTACTTTCTGATGAGTCATACTGTCTGCTCTGATGTGAGCAATCCTGTGTCCTTCTCAGGCTCACACTGGACAGTGTCCGTGTCAAACACACAGAGCAGCTATCTTGTCTCTGCACACAAGAATGAGCCACTGTCACGCATTACAAGGAAGTGGTCATGAAGAGAGTTGGTAGATATGCAGATCCAACTATGCATTGGTTGAATTTCAACACAGTTTTCAGGATATGTCTACTTAAAGAGTCTGAAGCCTTTCTAAATATCCTTTTTTTTATTAGACATTTATGTAAAGCAGTATCAGCCGAGCTAAAACGCTGCATTCCCACGTCAGAACAGGGAAATTAAACCCTCAAATCCCCGGGGCAAAATTTGGGGAGCGCTTCCGTGTAGAGACAGAGCTTTGTGCTGTAGCTCTGCCTCTACACGTGTCAATCCTCGCTGATCGCCGCCCCTCCCCGCCCCTCTGTCTTCGTTCACTGAGAGGGGCGGGAAGAGGCAGAGATTGACGCGACTGGAGGCAGAGCTACAGCGCTGGTCGTCGTGGAATTTTGCCCCGGTACTTGGGGGGTTTAATTAACTCGTTCTGCCACGGGAATGTGGCGTTTTAGCTCGGCTGATACTGCTTTACATAAATGTCTAATAAAAAGAGGATTTTTAAAAGGCTTCAGACTCTCTTTAAATCCACTGAATGTCAAATCCTCAAGCATGAGGGAAGGAATTATCTATATTTTAACTAGAACTCAAGCCAATGCCTCTGCAAAGGCTAGGGAATGACGAGAGTGATTCTATACTGCTCATTTACTCTCCTGGCACTGGGATTCTTCTTCTCCCTTTGACTTTCTCACCTTTTCTAGTATTGAGCAGGAGCCGAACCAGACAGTCATAGATGATTAGATGAAAATGTAGAAATGCACCATTAATTTTTGTGGCAGGCCAAACTTTTTCAGCTTCCGTAGGTGGTACATCTTCAGTTGCGCATTCTGATGATGATGACAATGTTGTTGTCCCATTTTAGGTTGTTGGAGATTGTGAACTTAACCTCCTTAGCGCAGAAGCGCACGGAAGGGGTTGTTCCGGGTGTACAGAACACCCCCCTGCACCAAGACCGGAAGTCTCCCTCTAAATCTGAGCAGCGGCAGCCACAGATGCACAGCTGCCGCCTGCTCATATCTGTGTGCGGCGAGAAGGACTCTGACTAGAGCGAGGGGCCCAGGGATGCGGGAGCCGGCTTTATTCCTCGCTCCCTCCCTCCCTCTGAATTCCCCTCACCTGCGGTGATTGTGTGCCCGGCTCCCCCATGAGTGTGTGCGCAGCGGAGCGGTAGGTCCTCTTACCGCAGATCAGGCGCACCGGCAACTAGTCTCTATGCTTCCTGTGACGTCATGGTAAACAGGAAGCAGGAGACTCCAGTTGCCGATGCGCCTGATCTGCGGTAAGAGGACCTACCGCTCCGCTGCGCACACACTCATGGGGGAGCCGGGCACACAATCACCGCAGGTGAGGGGAATTCAGAGGGAGGGAGGGAGCGAGGAATAAAGCCGGCTCCCGCATCCCTTATTGGCGCCGCCACAATTTTTTTCTCTCTTCTCTTCCCAGGGCAATCTTCTCCCCACACAGGGGCACCTTCCTCCACCTATCTAGTCTATACTGGGGGCATATACCTATCTAACCTATACTGGGGGGCATATACCTATCTAATCTATACTGGGGGGCATATACCTATCTAATCTATACTGGGGGGCATATACCTATCTAATCTATACTGGGGGGCATTTACCTATCTAATCTATACTGGGGGGCATATACCTATCTAACCTATACTGGGGGGCATATACCTATCTAATCTATACTGGGGGGCATATACCTGTCTAATCTATACTGGGGGGCATATACCTGTCTAACCTATACTGGGGGGCATATACCTATCTAACCTATACTGGGGGGCATATACCTATCTAACCTATACTGGGGGCATATACCTATCTAACCTATACTGGGGGGCATATACCTATCTAACCTATACGGGGGGGGGGGGGCATATACCTGTCTAATCTATACTGGGGGGCATATACCTGTCTAATCTATACTGGGGGGCATATACCTATCTAACCTATACTGGGGGGCATATACCTATCTAACCTATACTGGGGGGCATATACCTGTCTAATCTATACTGGGGGGCATATATCTGTCTAATCTATACTGGGGGCATATACCTATCTAACCTGTACTGGGGGGCATATACCTATCTAACCTATACTGGGGGGCATATACCTATCTAATCTATACTGGGGGGCATATACCTATCTAATCTATACTGGGGGGCATTTACCTATCTAATCTATACTGGGGGGCATATACCTGTCTAATCTATACTGGGGGGCATATACCTATCTAATCTATACTGGGGGGCATATACCTATCTAACCTATACTGGGGGGCATATACCTATCTAATCTATACTGGGGGGCATATACCTATCTAACCTATACTGGGGGGCATATACCTATCTAACCTATACTGGGGGGCATATACCTATCTAATCTATACTGGGGGGCATATACCTATCTAATCTATACTGGGGGCATTTACCTATCTAATCTATACTGGGGGGCATATACCTGTCTAACCTATACTGGGGGGCATATACCTATCTAACCTATACTGGGGGGCATATACCTATCTAACCTATACTGGGGGCATATACCTATCTAACCTATACTGGGGGGCATATACCTGTCTAATCAATACTGGGGGGCATATACCTATCTAACCTATACTGGGGGGCATATACCTATCTAACCTATACTGGGGGGCATATACCTATCTAACCTATACTGGGGGGCATATACCTGTCTAACCTATACTGGGGGGCATATACCTATCTAATCTATACTGGGGGGCATATACCTGTCTAATCTATACTGGGGGGCATATACCTGTCTAATCTATACTGGGGGGCATATACCTATCTAACCTATACTGGGGGGGCATATACCTATCTAACCTATACTGGGGGGGCATATACCTATCTAACCTATACTGGGGGGCATATACCTATCTAACCTATACTGGGGGGCATATACCTATCTAACCTATACTGGGGGGCATATACCTATCTAACCTATACTGGGGGCATATACCTATCTAACCTATACTGGGGGCAACTATATGGGCTACCTATACTGGGGGGGGGGGGGACCTATAGCTGGCTACCTATACTGCGGGCACCTATACCTGTCTAAATGTTGGGGGCGCATTTTACGCCCTCACCCTGGGTGCAATTTAGCCTAGAAACTGCTAGTATTTGGCTCCACCCACACCATGTTTGGCCACGCCCACACACCGCTTTCAGGAACCCCCCCCCTTGGAAATCCTGGATTTGCCCCTGTAGCGGTAACCCCGTGCTGGACACGGGGTAAGCCGCCAGAGGGTGCCGCTCAGGCCCTGCTGGGCCGATTTACATAATTTTTTTTGTTTTTTTTTGCTACACGCAGCTAGCACTTTGCCAGAATCGTGAAAGGCCTGCGTTCGGTGGCAATCGCGGCAGTGAGTTCACTGCCATAAGGTTAATATTGCGCTAGCGCTTTAAAAAGCTCTAGCGCTTTGGCGATTAGCGGGAATCGCCCATTAATCACCCAAGTGAGAACGGGCCCTAAAGTGTATCGGTAGCAAAATACAGTGGCTTGCAAAAGTATTCGGCCCCCTTGAAGTTTTCCACATTTTGTCACATTACTGCCACAAACATGCATCAATTTTATTGGAATTTCACAACAAAGATCAACACAAAGTGGTGTACACGTGAGAAGTGGAACAAAAATCATACATGATTCCAAACATTTTTTACAAATCAATAACTGCAAAGTGGGGTGTGCGTAATTATTCATACAGGGCAATCTTGGAAGAAAACCTCTTGGAGTCTGCAAAAGACTTGAGACTGGGGCGGAGGTTCACCTTCCAGTAGGACAACGACCCTAAACATAAAGCCAGGGCAACAATTTAAAACAAAACATATCCATGTGTCAGAATGGCCCAGTCAAAGTCCAGATCTACATCCAATCGCGAATCTGTAGCAAGATCTGAAAACTGCTGTTCACAAATGCTGTGCATCTAATCTGACTGAGCTGGAGCTGTTTTGCAAAGAAGAATGGGCAAGGATTTCAGTCTCTAGATGTGCAAAGCTGGTAGAGAAATACCCTAAAAGACTGTCAGCTGTAATTGCAGCAAAAGGTGGTTCTACAAAGTATTGACTCAGGGGGCTGAATAATTACGCACACCCCACTTTGCAGTTATTTCTTTGTAAAAAATGTTTGGAATCATGTATGATTTTCGATCCACTTCTCACATGTACACCACTTTGTATTGGTCTTTCACGTGGAATTCCAATAACATTGATTCATGTTTGTGGCAGTAATGTGACAAAATGTGGAAAACTTCAAGGGGGCCGAATACTTTTGCAAGCCACTGTAAGTGCCCCAAATGGGCAGTCACCTCCATCCCCCTCCTTCTCACCATTCCAGCTCTGGGACCCCCCAAAGCCTGTCAACAAGGGCATGTCAACGGAACTCAGCCGCACTGCGCACTAGCATGGAGCCGAACAGACTAGGTTCGTGATCTGCAAACCTGGCTCTCCAGCTGTTAAGGAACTACAAGTCCCACAATGCATTTGCCTTTATGAATCATGACTGTGGCTGTCAGACTCCTGCAATGCATTGTGGGACTTGTAGTTTCTTAACAGCTGGAGAGCCCATTTGCAGATCACTGGACTAGGTGGAAAAGCTGTCCTGCGCAGTGCGCCCGCACTTGTTCTCATATGGAAGCATGGCTGTGAGCTTTGGGGTCCCAGCGCTGGAACGGCCTGGTGGAGGAGGGCAGGGGAAGCTTCTGAAGAATCTAGAGGCTTTCATCTACTTGGCTAAGCATCTAAAGTTTGCTTTATTCAAAGTCACAGTCTACTTATTAAGTTTGTAAACCTAAAATAAAACTGGGATAGCTAAAAGAAAAAAAAAGAAAAATAAATGTAATTTTTAGGAGTAGGAGGATAGATATAATTGTTCATCTCAACAGTTTATTTTTACCTCGCATTCACCTTAAGTCCGTACGCATAAGCAAAACTTTACATATGCATGCACTTTAAAACGGACCTGAACTGACTCTCTGCTGTACAAGATAAGCAACAGCATAATGGTTGTAACAAATAATTTTTTTTCTTTAAAGGTTGATACAAATCCTGCAATAAATCTGCAGTGTGTCTACTTCCGGCTTTCATGGAAGCAGACATAGGGTTAGCATCCTGTGTTTACAGATTAGCTGCTCTGCTGTGGCAGTCAGCTGACACAGCTGAGAGAGCAAATTACAGTTGTGATTAGTCACAGATGAGGGGGGATTAGACAGGCTAAACTCTCTAAATACATACAGGGTACATTTCTCTATGTTTTCCTTCTGTCCTGTGCAAGAGTTCAGGTTCGCTTTAAGGTAAAGAAAGTCTTAAGTTGATGGACTTCCTTATTTTTAAATTCTATTTTTTTTCTTTTATTTCTAATTTTTTTCCTCAATAAGTACACAACCATAACATAGAACATTTGTATCTGTTATGAAATATTTTGCCCTCTTTTGAACTCTGGTATGCTTGGCCTGTATGTATATCCATTGCGAGGCATCATGTGTCAGTTCTGGGTATCGGGTCTGTCTATAATGATCCTCGGTCTGTCATGTGAACGCTGGTCATACTCTGGGGAGACGGCTCCGTCTATAGCAGAGGTCCACAAACTTTTTCGGTCAAGGGCCAGGTCAACATCAGACTGCCAGGGGGGACGAAAGATGCATAAAATGATGTTGAAAAGCATTACATTGAATCTAGGTATTGATTCCCCCCAATCATGCCTGGAGGAGAACTCTGAATTCAGTAATGCTGCGCTGGAAGAATGTCTTTGTGCAGCAGACAGTGAAGCATACCCAGGTGACAACCTGCCATTCAGTTGGACAGCTGTGTCACCTGATGCAGAATTGGCTTGGAAGCCAGCAAATTACTGCTCGCTGGCTTCCACAGTATGTGGTTGGGTAATGCCAGCACTGCTACTCTATATGCAGGCAGATGATATTTAAAGGTACAGTGGGCTGCATATATAAGTTATACATTTTGTGTTTGGGGGCCAGTGAAAAAGCCTTGGCGGGCCACATGCGGCACGCTGGCCTTAGTTTGAGGACCACTGGTCTATAGTGATCCTCGATCTGTCATGTGAATGTTGGTCATATAGTGTGTCAGATGAGAATAGAGAGAGCATTGAGATTGTGTTACATCAGTGTTTAAAGCAGAAATGGAATTTGTTGGGTGGAATCGCTGAAGGCTGGGTTGAAATATCACCTTCTTTTGACTCTATTCCGTGCCTGGGGCAGCAGCAGGACGCAGATAACGTAACTGGGAATCGCAAACATTCTAATTGATGCAGACAGGCTGAAATGTGGAGCCGTGGCCCACAGCAACCAATCGAGTTCTTGCTGCTGCAGTAAGCAAGGCTTGTGATTGGCTAGCCTGAACAGCTGCTTCATTTTTTTTTGTACAAGTTCTCTTTGCACCAACCATAATAATTCAGCTTTGCAGCTTGGAATACAGATACATACAGTAGTTATTTAGTTTGAAAAAAGTTGAGTTTAACCATAAAATAAGTCTAATGGTGCCCATACACGGTACAATAAAACGTTCAATTTTTCCCGTTTATTCGATCTAAACGATCGAATTGAATGAAAGTCAAAAATATTTTTTTTTTCGATCAAGAACGATTATCTCGTTTTTTGGAGAAAAATCTGATCGGACATGCTGGAAAAATCTTTATATTCGATCTAACTGAATAATCGAAGTAAATTATCAAATCGGAAAAAAAAATGAAAAATTGTACAATGTATGGGCACCTTGAGGGCCCGTTTCCACTACAGCGAATCTGCAGGGCTGTGGAGTCGGTACAAAAATCCTCCGACTCCGACTCCTCAGTTTAGGATTCCACTGACTCTGACTCTTCGACTCCGACTCCTCTAATTTGCATATTACAATCTTGTTGATTGAAAGTATGTAACATGAAATTCGTCTCTTAACTGCCAACGCTTAGGAATTTTAAGACAACTGAAGTGAGAGGGATATGGAGACTGCCATATTTATACCCTTTAGTCATACACTAAAACTAGTCCTTGGTAAGAGTACTTAAGAACATCTATCAGGCCCTAGGCAATGTAAGTGTGGGTACATGTAAGAATGATGTGCAGGTACTCTGCAGGGGAATGAGGAGATTGTAAACAGACAATACCTCTGTGTTCAATGTGCACAACATTCTCAGTGGATTCCCTGCAGCTCTGTGGAGAGTGCATATGCAGAGTATAGTACTACTGTGTAACAAAGTAAACCTGAGACAGATGAAATTAAAGTTTTATACATACCTGGGGCTTCCTCCAGCCCCCTTCAGGCTAATCAGTCCCTCGCTGTCCTCCTCCGCCACCTGGATCTGCTGCTATGAGTCCAGGTACTTGAGCCAGTCTGGCGTAGTGCGCATGCGCACACTCCGCCGCCGGGAGCGTACTACACCTGCGCAGCACTATTGTGCATGTGCAGAACGCTCCTGGCTGTGGAAGCGGCACTTAGCCAGACTGCTCTGACTGGCTGAATTACCAGGACTCATAGCAGAAGATCCAGGTGGTGGAGGTGGACAGCGAGGGACTGATTAGCCTGAAGGGGGCTGGAAGAAGCCCCAGGTATGTATAACACTTTTCTTTTCATCCTTCTCAGGTACCATTTAATTCGTAGTAACCAAACCATATTTTAACAACATATCAAATTATTTGATTTCATGAGCAAAGAGAGTGCATTTGCATAAATCAGAATCAACGCAGAATTATTTCCATCTCATTGACCATCTCTATTAGTGACACAGCTACACATCAGGCTTTATTCTTACAGCATAGACGTTATTTAGTATATATAAGAGATTCCTGTGTACACATCATATATACTGTACAGTCACAATCAGATGTGTATATCTGACTTTAAAAATACGGGGACTGCTAGGGCTGCACGATTTTGGGTAAAAATTGAAATTGTGATTTTTCTGTCAGAAATTGTGATTTCGATTTTTTTCATGATTTTTTCCAAAACAAGCTTTAGCTTGTCCTAGTGTACAGTGTCGTGCACAGCGGGGTTTTTTTTTTTTTTTTGGGGGGGGGGGGACTGGGGTGCAGCGGCATAGCTAGCATAGTAGCCCCAATATAGGGGGTTTAGTTGCCCCAGTGTGGCTAGTATAGTACTCCAGTATAGCTAGCATAGTGCCCCAGTATAGCTAGTATAGTGTCTCAGTATAGATAGTATAGTGCCTGGCAGTATGGGTAGGTAGTGCCTCAGTATAGCTAGTATAGTGCCCAGTATGGGTAGGTAGTGCCCCAGTATAGTTAGTATAGTGCCCCAGTATAGCTAGTATAGTGCCCACTATGTGTAGGTAGTGCGCCAGTATAGCTAGTAAAGTGCCCCAGTATAGCTAGTATAGTGCCCAGTATGAATGGGTAGTGCCCCAGTACAGCTAGTAAAGTGCGCAGTATAGGTAGGTAGGTAGGTACGCCGTTGCGGCCATGCCCGCGCATGGCCATGATCCGCTTACCACAGCCGCTGCGCCGTGCCACTGAAGCAGTGCATATTTATGATGTTAATGAGCCGGGCAGCGGGGGGAGGAGAGTTCAGTCCAGAGCGGCACACAGCTTCTCCAATCGCTGGATACCGATGGTATGACGGCAACGGTAGGCGGAGCTGTACTAGAGCGTACAGCTCCGCCTACTGCCTCCGTCATTCCATTGCTATCCAGCGATTGGAGAAGCTGTGTGCATATCTGTACTGAACTCTCCACCCCCCGCTGCCCGGCTCATTAACATCATACATATGCACTGCTTCTGTGGCTCGGCACTAAAGACCGAAAACCGCCGGATCCAGACGATTCCAAAATCGTCTTCACAGGAACCGAGGTTTCGGTTTAAAACCCGAGGAATCGTGCAGCCCTAGGGACTGCTTTATTGAAGCAGCACAATCGACTCATTTTGATTGGTTTATTTCATTTTTGTGGACTAAGCACAGCTATTACTGTATGTATAAATTATTTATGATGACCATTATCTGAGAAATAGAACATTTTATATTTTAATTACAGTTTAAATTCATTAGGAGTCGGTGCATTTTTTCCCGACTCCGACTCCAGGCACCCAAAATTGCCCCGACTCCGACTCCACAGCCCTGCGAATCTGCATGCTTTTCCTGCATGCAGATTTGCATAGACCATGCAAGTGGATGGGACTGTTTCCTCTTGTCAGGATTTCTGAGCGTTTTTCTGTGCAGAAAAAATCTGCACGGTAGACCCCGCAGAATTCGCATACCACATACCGCTATGTGATTCGCAAACAATGTATTTAATAGGAAATTCACATGCGATTTTGGTATGCGAATTTTCGTGCGAATTCGCATACGATTTCGCATGGAATCAATGGAAAAGCACACAGGCATTGCCATGGTTAAATTCGCATACATAGTCATCCATGCAAAATTGTATGCGAATTTGCATGAGAATCAGATCAAATCAGAACAGATCAAAACACTGACAGAATCCATGGATGGCAGGCTTTTGAGTGTCCTTGCAAAGAAAGGTGGCTATATTGGTCACTGATTTGTTTTTGTTTTGTTTTTGAATGTCAGAAATGTATATTTGTATATTATATGTGGGAGCAGACCTTACTGCAGCCTGTCAGTGTATATGTGGTAGCAGACCGTACTGCAGCCTGTGAGAGTGTATATATGAGCACACCGTACTGCAGCCTGTGAGTGTATATGTGTGGGTAGACTGTACTGCAGCCCGTGAGTGTATATGTGTGGGTAGACTGTACTGCAGCCCGTGAGTGTATATGTGTGGGCAGACTGTACTGCAGCCTGTGAGAGTGTATATGTGTGAGCAGACTGTACTGCAGCCTGTGAGTGTATATGTGAGCAGACCGTTCTGCAGCCTGTGATTGTATATCTGAGTAGACCCTACTGCAGCCTGTGAGAGTGTATATGTGTGAGCAAACTGTACTGCAGCCTGTGAGAGTGTATATGTGGGAGCAGACTGTACTGCAGCCTGTGAGAGTGTATATGTGTGAGCAGACTGTACTGCAGCCTTTGAGAGTGTATATGTGTGAGCAGACTGTACTGCAGCCTGTGAGAGTGTATATGTGAGCACATCGTACTGCAGCCTGTGAGAGTGTATATGTGAGCAGACCATACTGCAGTCTGTGAGAGTGTATATGTGTGAGCAGGCCATACTGCAGTCTGTGAGAGTGTATATGTGTGGGCAGACCGTACTACAGCCTGTGAGAGTGTATATCTGAGCAAACCATACTGCAGCCTGTGAGAGTGTATATGTGTGGGCAGACCGTACTACAGCCTGTGAGAGTGTATATCTGAGCAAACCATACTGCAGCCTGTGAGTGTATATGTGTGAGCAGACCGTACTGCAGCCTGTGAGAGTGTATATGTGTGGGCAGACCGTACTGCAGCCTATGAGAGTGTATATCTGAGCAGACTGTACTGCAGCCTGTGAGAGTGTATATTTAAGCAGACCATACTGCAGCCTGTGAGAGTGTATATGTGTGAGCAGACTGTACTGCAGCCTGTGAGAGTGTATATGTGAGCACATCGTACTGCAGCCTGTGAGAGTGTATATGTGAGCAGACCATACTGCAGTCTGTGAGAGTGTATATGTGTGAGCAGACCGTACTACAGCCTGTGAGAGTGTATATCTGAGCAAACCATACTGCAGCCTGTGAGAGTGTATATGTGTGAGCAGACCGTACTGCAGCCTGTGAGAGTGTATATGTGTGGGCAGACCGTACTGCAGCCTATGAGAGTGTATATCTGAGCAGACTGTACTGCAGCCTGTGAGAGTGTATATTTAAGCAGACCATACTGCAGCCTGTGAGAGTGTATATCTGAGCAGACCGTACTGCAGCCTGTGAGAGTCTATATCTGAGCAGATTGTACTGCAGCCTGTAAGAGTGTATATGTGAGAAGACCATACTGCAGCCTGTGAGAGTGTATATGTCAGCAGACCATACTGCAGCCTGTGAGTGTATATGTGAGCAGACTGTACTGCAGCCTGTGAGAGTGTATATGTGATCAGACCCTACTGCAGCTCAGGTAGAGGATGCTGTTGGAGTCATGTAGCAGAGCGAGGTGGAGAGGTCAGTGCACAATACAGCTCGGTTTCCCCAGCGCTGCGCACCGGACAGCTGTACACCTCCAGCAGTGATTCAGCAGCAGCTCTATGCAGACAGCAACCATTATGCAGAATGAGTGCCCTGGATTTCTCTACTCTTCACCCCTCCTGCAAGCAAAGCTGTATTATTCTACAGCACCTGACAGCAGAGCATCATGGGCAGTTTTAAAGGCCTTCACTTGGAGGCCTTTTCCACTGCATTTTGCAATTGCACTACGTTCTGATCCTGAGCAGGCAAATGTAAGCACAGGGTGAAGCTGAAAGATGGCTGACCCTACTCTAACAATACCACTTCCTATTTTCTAGTATATCCCCCTACTGACTACCTAATTTCCTATTGCTGTTTATCAAATTACACCTTATTTTTTTGTAGCCGGTGTTCGAATTAGTCAGTGAATGCTGCTATAGCTGGAATTTACATTACAGCATTCGCTCTATCCTGGCTGTGGAGCTTTTCTCATTTTAGCTTTCTCAGACCTCGATTTTAAGTTTAACCACTTACGGTTCCTGGACGTGAGTCTCGCATCCAAACGAGATACTGTAAAGTTTCCTGGTCGTGAGACTCCTGTCCAGCACTAAAAGCTGCTGCGATCATGCGTGTGCAGGCGCGCGCAGCGGTCGCTTGTGCACGCACCTGCACTCTTCCAATAGTGTATGATTGCTGCTACCAGTAATCATTCACATTTTTTTTTAAATGAAAGTGACAGAGAGCCTATTAAAAAATAAAGTGTTTTTGTTTTTTTAAGTTTTAACCCCTCCCAGAATAATGAACTCCTTGTGTCACCTAAACTTGGTCTTAAAGGACTTGAATTGAAAAATGCAATTTCTCTTTACTTACCAGGGCTTCTTCCAGCCCTTAGAAATGATTTGGGTCCCTCACCACAGTTCCGGTGCTCCCCGGTGTCCCAATGGCCGCCTGTAAAGCTTGCCGACCCATCGGCTGGTCATCGATTTTGCGCCTGCGCGTGGCCACCCACGGACAAACGTTCCTACATCATCAGGTATTTACTGCGCCTGCGCAGACTACTACTTGCCCACGCATGCACAGAGGATGCCGACCCCATTGGGGGTAGGCGATTTCACAGGCTGCCAGCGGGACCCTGGAGAGGCCTGGTGCTGCGGCAAAGGACCCAAATGACCTCTGGGGGCTGAAAGAAGCCCCCGGGTAAGTAAAATGTTCCTCTCCTGGTACCCGCCTTCCCTCACAGGCTCCCCCATTAGCAGCGAGACTGCTATTCCGCTTCAGGTCGGCTTCAGGAGCCTGAGTCCTCCCAAAGACGCGCCGCTCCGTACAATGCAATCTCTGTACTCAGGCATACACAAAACAGAGCCACCTGTCTTCGGGAGGACTCGGGCTCCCGTAGCCCCCAGATGCGGGAGATTTTAACAGAGAGAAGCCTGCAGGGGAACGAGGGGACCATGAGTGGAGCTCTATAGGACCGAGAGCCTTCCCTCTCCTTAGGTAAGTATCTCTTTTTTTTTTTTTTTTTTTTAGATTCAGATTCACCCTAACTACATAATGGCCGCGTCACACCAATGGGCGTGATCGTGACGGCAGCCCCAGGACCGCTTAACGCCAATTGGCATCAAGTCCTGGGGCTGGGTTTTGCAGGAGATTGCGCGCATCTCCGCTTGCTCCGCCACCGATCGGAGACTGTTAAATGGGGAAACCGCCGACTATTTAGTTAGCACAGTGCTGCGATCTACTGCATCGCTGTACTGGGGACAGCTGTGTGACACGGCTGTCCCCCTGAGAGACACAGGAGCGATCGGAAGTGATAGGCGGAAGCCTATCATCACAGCCGATTGCTGTGATAGGCAGACGGGGGGAGGGAGGGGAATTAAAATAATACATAAATAGGGAAATTTTATTAAAAAATAACAAATATTTAAAAATAAACAAACATCTGGGGGGTGATCTGACCCCACCAATAGAAAGCTCTATTGGTGGGGAAGAAAAAAAAAGGGGGGGGGGGGGGGAATTACTTGTGTGCTGAGTTGTGCGGCCCTGCAGCGAGGCCTTAAAGCTGTAGTGGCCATTTTTGTGAGAAATGGCCTGATCTTTAGGGGGGTAAAACCTGTGGTCCTGACGTGGTTAAACTTGTGTCTGTCTGAGGAGAATAATGCACTGAGAGCAGAGGAAATGTATCTTATGTGCAGCATAAAATAAACATTTGTAATTGTGTGTGAAACGTGATACCAAGGCAGGATTTTCATGCTTTTTTGCTTTCAATAAAAAATATTCTGTAGTCTTCTGAGCTATGCAGAGACCAGCACTGGCTTGTTACATTTCTGATGACTCCCCTTTGATAATGATTTGTTCCAGTGCAGCTACAACCTACACACAACGAACTACAGCTACACCGCTACTTAGACATTGGTACATTGTCATTTTGGAACACTTGGTTATTTATATTGTTCCTTTAAGCCATGATTTTCTTCACTGGCATTACATTTTCTATTTTTGTTTTATTTTCAGTTTGTTCATCTGTGTTTCTTAATGTGTCATCATCTGGGCTCTGTAAACCTGATCCAAACTTTATTCACTGATCTTTTTAAACATGGGTGAGATTGAAGAATTCTGTCCCCACCTGGACTGTATTGGAGAAGTCACCAAGGAGGATCTGATCTTAAAGTCTAAGGTTAGTGATGGCCTCAGTATAGGGCGTGAAATGTGTACCTGTCCCTGTGACACCCTAAGGGTTGGTTCACACAGCCGGCTCTTAGCGACTTGTTTCAGCTCATTCAACTTCAGATTAGATGGACAGCGTTTGTGAACAGCAGTTTTCAGATCTTGCCACAGATTCTCGATTAGATTTAGATCTGGACTTTGACTGGGCCATTCTAATGCTGGATACACACGTTGCGTTTCCGCGTTCGATGCGACGTTCGATTCGCGTCGATTCTATTATTTCCGAGCATTTCCGAGCGCATTTCGATTATTTTTAGGTCGAATGCTATGTAAAGTATGGCAAATCGACCTAACGATCCATCGAACTGCGGATCGGACATGTTGGAAATAATCGAATCAACGCGAATCGAACGCCACATCGACGCGGAAACGCAACGTGTGTATCCAGCATAACACATGGATATGTTTTGTTTTAAACCATTCCATTGTTGCCCTGGCTTTATGTTTAGAGTTGTTGTCCTGCTGGAAGGTGAACCTCCGCCCCAGTCTCAAGTCTTTTGCAGACTCCAAGAGGTTTTCTTCCAAGATTGCCCTGTATTTGGCTCCATCCATCTTCCCATCAACTCTGACCAGCTTCCCTGTCCCTGCTGAAGAGAAGCACCCCCAGAGCATGATGCTGCCACCACTATATTTGACAGTGGGGATGGTGTGTTCAGAGTGATGTACAGTGTTAGTTTTCTGCCACACATAGCGTTTTGCATTTTGGCCCAAAAGTTCCATTTTGGTCTCATCTGACCAGAGCACCTTCTTCCACATGGTTGCTGTGTCCCCCACATGGCTTGTGGCAAACTGCAAACGGGACTTCTTATGCTTTTCTGTTAACAATGCCTTTCTTCTTGCCACTCTTCCATAAAGACCACCTTTGTGCAGTGCACGATTAATAGTTGTCCTATGGACAAATTCTCCCACCTGAGCTGTAGATCTCTGCAGCTCGTCCAGAGTCATAATGGGCCTCTTGACTGCATTTCTGATCAGCGCTCTCCTTGTTCGGCCTGTGAGTTTAGGTGGACGGCCTTGTCTTGGTAGGTTTACAGTTGTGCCATACTTCTTCCATTTCTGAATGATCGCTTGAACAGTGCTCCGTGGGATGTTCAAGGCTTTGGAAATCTTTTTGTAGCCTAAGCCTGCTTTGAATTTCTCAATAACTTTATCCCTGACCTGTCTGGTGTGTTCTTTGGACTTCAAGGTGGTGTTGCTCCCAATATTCTCTTAGACAATCTCTGAAGCCGTCACAGAGCAGCTGTATTTGTACTGACATTAGATTACACACAGGTGCACTCTATTTAGTCATTAGCACTCATCAGGCAATGTCTATGGGCAACTGACTGCACTCAGACCAAAGGGGGCTGAATAATTACGCACACCCCACTTTGCAGTTTTTTTTTTTAATGTTTGGAATTCGTTCCACTTCTTATGGGTACACCACTTTGTATTGGTCTTTCACGTGGAATTCCAAAAAATTAATTCATGTTTGTGGCATTAATATGACAAAATGTGGGAAACTTCAAGGGGGCTGAATAGTTTTGCAAACCACGGTGTATATATAGACATTCCCCTATAAGTGATGAGCTGTATGAGCACAGTAGCACTCAAATTTGTGGTACAAGAAATACGTTTGTTTTTTTCCATGCATGTGAAAACGAAAATTTTCACAAATGTGTGATTCCACCCTGACTTTCATTAGATGTGCTGAGAATGTGTATTCGGAAGACGCATACAAGTGTGAACTCAGCCTCAGTGACAAGGACAGACGCCAGCAGCCATCCGTCTGAATTGGCCCTAAAGTAGTACAGTGACACACCTAACCAGTGACCGGTCATCCATCCTGACGTGTTTTCCCTCCGCAATCCTTAACCCTTTAGCAGCCAATTTATTTAGAGCCTTGCAAGTGCTCCAGGCCAATTTTATTTTGGTACATTTTTTTTTATTTCTTATTTGTTACATTTGCTTGCTACTAAACAGTACTGCTGTAATGTGCATTTGTGGTCACTAGGGGCAGTGTGAGACAATAACAGAGGACTTCTGCTTTCAGTTTCTGTATTTTCTGCTAGCAGAGAGAGATGAAAGCATTCCAAGAATTTACAGCACAACGAGTTCTGCCAGCTGAGGTCAAAAGCAGAGCACTTATCTCAAACGAGATAACTCTATTGGAGCTGCTAATGGGTTAATGTGCTTACACCGCTTTCACTAGGCAACGATCTATATGCAAAAGGAAGAAAAACGCAAAAGGATTTCCGAAGTATGTGTATTTGCTTCTACCGGAAGGGAGATGTAATTCTCACTTAATTGTGAGATTGCTATTTTGCATAAAACGTATTTATAGATTTTAAACTATTGTGTGTATTTCTCTCTCTCTCTTTCTCTCTAGGGAACGTGCGAGTCGTGTGGAGCTGGAGGGCCCAATCTCTGGGCATGTTTGCAGGTCAGGGTCCTTTGTTTGATAAATGATGGCAATGCATTCCCTTGTAGGCGATTTAGCGAGCGGACTGGCCTTTTCCATTCAATAATTGTATCGAAACGGAGGAAAATCGTTGTTGCGACATGTCTGCCCAAACAATGTTTTGATTGATTTCTGGTCCAAATAGGTTGAAAGGATCAATCAGACATTCTTGAAAATCTTGGTCACACGGGCTCGATTATTTTAAAATCTCACCTGTCCACTGGCATGACCTGTCCACATCATGCAGATGCCTGGTGCCACGTGGTTCAAGCACTCTCAGTAAAGACCTAATCGTCGGTGGAGGACGACAGCAGACAGGTCCTCCTCCACCGACGAATTGTGCCAGCAGACAGGTGAGATTTTAAGGCGTATGGGCCCGAGGGGGGGGGGGGTGCAGGCGGCTGAGTTTTTTGCGCTAGGTCAATCTCTGATAGATTTCATGATGAAATCTTTTAAAATCGGTCTGCAGTTTATGGTCAGGTAACCTGTCTCTCTTTGATCAGATTCAGAGAGACATCTGTCTCATGGTCAGTGTGCCCATACATCAAGTGATGTGTAGGCACCTTAAAGAGACTCAGATGAGTCTCACTACAGTTTTTTTACTTACCCAGGGCTTCCTCCAGCCCCATAGGCATGGCTGTGTCCCTTGCCGTCCTCCTACGATGTCCTGTTCAGCCCCGGTAAGCGGCTTAGTGACGTCAGTGGCGGACCTTCTGCGCATGCATGGACCGTCTGCACAAGCTCAGAAGGCCCTGGCTGACGTCACTCAGTCAGACTGAGTCCGACTGAGCCGCTTACCGGGGGTTGATTGTGGGAGAACGGAGGCGCTGAGGAGGACGGCGAGGGACACAGCCATGCTTTTGGGGCTGGAGGAAGCCCCAGGTAAGTAAAAAAAATGCAGTGAGACTCATCTCTCAGTCTCTTTAAGGGTGCACATACACATTTAATTTTGATTGGCCATTTTTACCACTTCCATGTACGATGAGAGTTTACTTACTTTTGGCACTCATACTACATGGAGGTGGTAAAGTTGGGCAATCAGAATTTGATGTGTGTATGCACCCTTATTCTCCTTTTGTGAGTGACATATTTGTTTTCCTTTCAGGATGGTTGCCAGTATGTTGGATGCGGAGAGTCCTATGCGGACCACAGCACTTTGCATGCCCAGGTGGGTGAATCCTCTAGATTGCTGCTCTGGCCAGTAATGATTGTGCTTCTGAATATATATGGTAACTCTGGTGGTGTACAATTTTTTTTTGGCCCGTGCTATTACATGCTATTACTGATTATTATTTTAGTAATACTAACTTCCCTCTTCTTTTCTAACACTAACTTCCGCACTTAACGCCTAACATTAAACTTCCCCTCTCCACACCTAACACCAACCTCCTTCTCCACGCCTAAAGCTAACCACACACACACACACAAACACTAACCTTTCCCTCCACTCCTTATACTAACCTTCCCCCTCTCCACTCCAATGCAATCACATCCCTTTCCTCCCCAACACTAACCTTTCCACTCCTTACACTAACCTTTCCCTCTCCACTCTTTACACTAACCTTCCCCTCTCCATGCCTTACACTAACCTTCCCCTCTCCATGCCTTACACTAACCTTCCCCTCTCCACTCCTTACACTAACCTTCCCCTGTCCATGCCTTACACTAACCTTCCCCTCTCCATGCCTTACACTAACCTTCCCCTCTCCACTCCTTACACTAACCTTCCCCTGTCCACTCCTTACACTAACCTTCCCCTGTCCACTCCTTACACTAACCTTCCCCTGTCCACTCCTTACACTAACCTTCCCCTGTCCACTCCTTACACTAACCTTCCCCTGTCCACTCCTTACACAAACCCTTCCCCTCTCCACTACAATGAAATTCCTTCCTTTTCCACCCCTAACACTAACCTTTCCATCTCCACTCCTTACACTAACCTTTCCTGCTCCACTTCCAACAAAAACTGCTGCTATGTGTAGCTAAACTCATAACTGATATTTTTTTTTGCCCTTCTTGCCACTATCTGAGTTTGGCTACACTGTTGCCGAACACAACACTGATTTGTGTGTCATCCCTTCCATGGTTCTTGCTTTTAGTACGTCATAGCTAATCGCACCCAGCAACTGCCTTCTCCACGCCTAAAACTAACACACACACACACACACACACACACACACACACACACACACACACACACACACACACACACACACACACACACACACACACACACACACACACACACACACACACACACACACACACACACACACACACACACACACACACACACACACACACACACACACACACACACACACACACACACACACACACACACACACACACACACACACACACACACCTACCTACCTAGCATTAACCTTTCCCTCCACTCCTTATACTAACCTTCCCCCTCTCCACTCCAATGCAATCCCATCCCTTTCCTCCCCAACACTAACCTTCCCCTCTCCACTCCTTACACTAACCTTCCCCTGTCCACTCCTTACACTAACCTTCCCCTGTCCACTCCTTACACTAACCTTCCCCTGTCCACTCCTTACACTAACCTTCCCCTGTCCACTCCTTACACTAACCTTCCCCTGTCCACTCCTTACACTAACCTTCCCCTGTCCACTCCTTACACAAACCCTTCCCCTCTCCACTACAATGAAATTCCTTCCTTTTCCACCCCTAACACTAACCTTTCCCTCTCCACTCCTTACTCTAACCTTTGCTGCTCCACTTCCAACAAAAACTGCTGCTATGTGTAGCTAAACTCATTACTGATTTTTTTTTTTTTTTTTTTTTTTTTTTTTTTTTTTGCCCTTCTTGCCACTATCTGAGTTTGGCTACACTGTTGCCGATCACAACACTGATTTGTGTGTCATCCCTTCCATGGTTCTTGCATTTAGTATGTCATAGCTAATCGCACCCAGCAAATGTTAGTTTGCTTGTCACTGGCGCTGCTTCCCCTGGCCCTCAGTGCACTCCATATCCTTGGCTATATCATAGCCAAAATTATACTTTCAGACACCGCATACCTGCAAATTTACATTGTGATCTATGAAGGCGATGTGAACTGACAGGCACTAGTGTGCGGAAATGAACTGCTTCCACTCTGCAGTAGCTTACATTGTCCATTCAGCAGTCTGCAAAAAAGCCCCACTTCTGTGTACCAGACTTCTGCCTGCTGCTCTGCTGGCGGTCTGCATCTGCTGAAAAACAAAACAAAGCAAAAAGGCTTTGCATTCACTGGCTAGCCAGGCATTTCTGCTCAGTGCTCTGCTAGGACAGTCTGCTGCCTGGTCTTTGTTCCTGTGCCAGAACCTTTATTTAGGGGTTAACGGAAAGATCTATTAGAGCAGAGTTGGCAGACTGTGCTAAGAGAGTGCTAAGTAGATTGGTGCCTGTTTACCCAGTGAGTAATCAAGGCTTCTGAACTGGATGTTTTGAGTGTTTTGCTGGAGAAAAGTAGGCTTTAGGTTTCAGCAGCAGAGCAGTGGCTGGTGCTTTGGAAAAACAGTGGAAGATTCTGCCCTGTTATAATCCAGGTTCAGAAAGTTAATAAAGGTTGGTTCACACTAGACAGGAAAACAAAGCAATTCATGAAATGGACCACAAAGAATGTGTCCATGGATTTGAAGTTACCCACTTCACTAAGGGCTTTTTCCCTTAAAATCACTACTCACCCTTTATCACTACTTATCACACCCAAATGATCTATACATTGTTTTTTTTTTCACCACAAATTAGGGTGATACTTTCTGAGAAGAATGATTTTATTTTGTATGCATTTTAAACTGAATAAGAAGAAAAAACTGAAATAATTGATTTCTCAGTTTTCACCCTTTATACCTTTAAAATAAAACTTGCTACTGAAGATAAAACTCACACATTTTATTTGCCCATTTGTCCTGGCTAGTACAACATTTAAATTCTGTCTCTAGTACAATGTATTGTGACATTATTTAACTTGGTAATAAAGATGTATTTTTTCCCATTTTGTGTTTATGGTTTTCTCATTATACTCCTATCAATAATTACAAGCCCATATTTCCAAAAATAACAGTAATATACCCTCATGGAATACATATTTAAAAAGCTAAGGTCCCTAAGGTAGCAATTTATGCATTGTCTTTCAACATCCGTCACTTTTTGCCCCCCCCCCCCCCCCCCTTGTCTTTCATATTCCTTTCTACTCAGGTTGCCTTTAATGTTGCTTAATACAATCTCTCTGCATGGAGACAGCTTATTTTGGTTTGTGGCTGGGATTTAGGCGCCACCATAGACTGTGTTGAGAATTACTGCTATAGTGGTACTTATTGAGTAATTTTCTCGCCGGCACTAGCCAGAGCCCAAATTACATGGGCCGTGAGGTTTCTATCAAGTCAGTGAGGGCTCGTTCACATCTAGGGCATTTTCGGGGGGGTTTTCAAGCACAGGCGATTTTCAAAATCACCCACAAAACGCTTGTGCAATGATTCTCAATGAGAAGGTTCATATCTGCACGTTTCATCCTGTACCATTTTTTTAGACTTTTTTTGCTCTAATGGAAGGTATAGGAAGAGCGCTAAATGCTCACAAAATCGCTTTATGCGGCGATTGCGTTCGCGGTTTTAAGAATAAATGCATTGTATTTATTGTTTTCCGGGTGAAAGAGTTCACTTCCTGACTGACGTCAGGAAGTGACAAAATGGAATTGCTCTGCAAAAGCGCTTACATGCTTTGCACGAAATAGTACCTCACAGTGGAGCGCCGGGAGGGGGCAAAATAAAAACGTGCAAAAAATTGAAAATCGCTGCTATCAGCAATTTCGATTTTAGATGTGACCAAGGCCTATGGGAATCATTTTTAACACAGCAGGAGTTCAGCTAGAGCAGGGTAAGTTGTCTTCTGGCTTCACCCGGTGCCCAAGTTTGACCGCGGCTTTTTAGAATGTAGGTCTCTGCATAGGCGGATTTTTCTAACCACCTATTGATTTATTCACTTCAGCTATGGTTTCTGTCTGAGAGGACTCCTGCTCTACCTTCACAGTCTCTGGGAAACGGCTCTGTCACTCTCTATAACTCTCTGGTCTTGTCTGGCCCTTGCAGGCTAAGAAGCACAACCTTACGGTGAATCTGACCACCTTCCGCATTTGGTGTTACTCCTGTGAGAAAGAGGTGTTTCTGGACCCCCGAGCACCGTCTCCCACTCACTCCTACTCCACCTCACCGAGACTCACCCACAGGGTATGTTGTGCTTGTTCATCGATGCCGTTCTGCTGCCTGATCTGTGTGCATACCTGTGTGTGCCGAAAGGGCAATCTTGCGTGTCGTGTGCAAGCTTTGTAGATGGGTGGAGCAGATGAAAGCAAGAAACCGATGTAATTAATCTAGCTTATACTTAAGAAGAGCTGGGTGATGTCATTTTTAAGCTGGCTGGCAGTGATGGCAGCAGTGTGGTCCTGCCATTGCTAAGCTAGATGGTTATGAAAGCAGGAAAGTGACGTTGTCGTTTGGCTGGCATTGATGTCAATAGTAAGATATCATTGTATCACTGAAGGTAGGAAAGTGATGCCTTTGTTAGGCTGGCTAGCAGTGAGGGCAGCAGAGTGATGTCCTTGTTAGGCTGTCTGGCAGTGAGGGCAGCAGAGTGATGTCATTTTTAGGCTGGCCGGCAGTGAGGGCAGCTGAGCGATGTCATTGTTAGGCTGGCTGGCAGTGAGGGCAGCAGAGTGATGTCATTGTTAGGCTGGCTGGCAGTGAGGGCAGCAGAGTGATGTCATTGTTAGGCTGTCTGGCAGTGAGGGTAGCAGAGTGATGTCATTTTTAGGCTGGCTGGCAGTGAGGGCAGCAGAGCAATGTCATTGTTAGGCTGGCTGGCAGTGAGGGCAGCAGAGTGATGTCATTGTTAGGCTGGCTGGCAGTGAGGGCAGCAGAGTGATGTCATTGTTAGGCTGGCTGGCAGTGAGGGTAGCAGAGTGATGTCATTGTTAGGCTGGCTGGCAGTGAGGGCAGCAGAGTGATGTCATTGTTTGGCTAGTCAGCAGTGATTGGCAAAGTGTGTCTTTTCTCTTTCCAGGATGTTCCGTCTGCCACTCACTCGCTGAAGTCTGTGCCCATCGCTGTGGCAGACGACGGCGAGTCAGAAAGTGATGATGATGACTTGAAGCCCAGAGGTAACTGTATTAAATAAGGGGCAAGAACGGATATATACAAATTCAATACAGCAATGATAGAGTAACACCAGGACAGGGTAATCCTCAAGGCAACCTAGGCAGATGCCTTGAGCCTCGTGGGAATTAAAGAGAATCTGTATTGTTAAAATCACACAAAAGTAAACATACCAGTGTGTTAGGGGACATCTCCTATTACCCTCTGTCACAATTTCGCCGCTCCCCGCCGCATTAAAAGTGGTTAAAAACTGTTTTAAAAAGTTTGTTTATAAACAAACAAAATGGCCACCAAAACAGGAAGTAGGTTGATGTACAGTATGTCCACACATAGAAAATACATCCATACACAAGCAGGCTGTATACAGGCTTCCTTTTGAATCTCAAGAGATCATTTGTGTGTTTCTTTCCCCCTGCATCTCTCATGCACTGAAGTTTCAGGCTGCTCTTTTCTTCCTGCAAACAACTTTGCCCTTGTCTGTAATTCCTCAGTATGTGAAAGCCCAGCCAGCTCAGAGGACGATTTATCCAGCTTGTAAAACATAAGAGAGAAGAGAGAAGCTCCTCTTATCTAAATAACACACAGGCGGTGTGCATAGAGGGGCCTGGAAGGGGGAGTTCATAGCAGAACCACAACACTGAAGAACTTGGCAGCCTTCCAGACACAGGCCTGACAAGTCTGACAGGGGAAAGATACATTGATTTATTACAGAGACAGTGATAGTATAAAGTGCTGCAGTAAGCCAGAACACATTAGAATAGCTTTTGGAACTTGTAGGATGATAAAAAACAGGATGCAATTTTTGTTATGGAGTCTCTTTAAGGGACCCATCTGAAACCTCCTCTGACCCATTTCGCACATCCGCTGACCAAAAAACTATTGGAGGAAGCCAAGGTTACTACCTTGCCTTGGGCCTCACTTCATCTTAATCTTTTTCTGAGTATCACATAAGTATTCACACTATCCTGTGTCTCTCCAGAAGCAAGGATGGATCCTGCAGTGCTCTGAGAGTGGACACGGCACAGGCCATAATTATGCCTCCTATTGGGGTTCTGGGAGGCGGCATGGCCAGGCATCACTCACCCTCACTTCAAATAAGACATATGGAGGGGGAGTGTGTGTGGCTCTGACTTTGCAGGGGAGGGGAAAACAGGTAGCAATTAAAGCGTACCTGAAGTGGCCCACCTCTGGGTCACAACGCTGGAAGTAGAGATTGTGTCTCTCATTCACAGCATACAGGGAGGCGGGAGAGCAGCAGGGGGCGCGGCCAACGAGAGAGAGCTGCCCAATGGCAGCTCCGGAAACCCCGCAGGAATGCATGTGTTTTGAACAGGGAATCCCTCTCCCACATGTTTACCCTTTGAGATAGCGACATGCCTCATGACATGGAGGTGTGGGGACACAGAGCCATGTCATGAGGCAGAGAACATGCCTCTGTGTCCCATCTGCCCCTCCACGAACCGCCTCAGGTTCTCTTTAAACTACCAGCAAACAAGAAAATACTCAAAATATTTTTGACTGCACTTTTTCAATTGTAAAGTTCTGAAAAGTTGTTTGAAATTAAAAATGAAAAATTATCTCCTAGGAGAAAACTCAGCAGAGAAAGTGAATTGCTTATGGGCCCTGGTGTCTAATGGCCCTCCCTTCCTTATACAGTTCCCTGGTGCCTAGTTGTCCTCCCTTCCTTGTACAGTTCCCTGGTGTCTAGTGGTCCTCCCTTCCTTATACAGTTCCCTGGTGTCTAGTTGTCCTCCCTTCCTTGTACACTTCCCTGGTGTCTAGTGGTCCTCCCTCCCTTATACAGTTCCCTGGTGTCTAATGGCCCTCCCTCCCTTATACAGTTCCCTAATCTAGTTGTCCTCTCTCCCTTATACAGTTCCCTGGTGTCTAGTTGTCCTCCCTTCCTTGTACACTTCCCTGGTGTCTAGTGGTCCTCCCTCCCTTATACAGTTCCCTGGTGTCTAATGGCCCTCCCTCCCTTATACAGTTCCCTAATCTAGTTGTCCTCTCTCCCTTATACAGTTCCCTGGTGTCTAGTTGTCCTCCCTTCCTTGTACACTTCCCTGATGTCTAGTGGTCCTCCCTCCCTTATACAGTTCCCTGGTGTCTAATGGCCCTCCCTCCCTTATACAGTTCCCTAATCTAGTTGTCCTCTCTCCCTTATACAGTTCCCTGGTGTCTAGTTGTCCTCCCTTCCTTGTACACTTCCCTGGTGTCTAGTGGTCCTCCCTCCCTTATACAGTTCCCTGGTGTCTAATGGCCCTCCCTCCCTTATACAGTTCGCCAATCTAGTTGTCCTCTCTCCCTTATACAGTTCCCTGGTGTCTAGTTGTCCTCCCTTCCTTGTACACTTCCCTGGTGTCTAGTGGTCCTCCCTCCCTTATACAGTTCCCTGGTGTCTAATGGCCCTCCCTCCCTTATACAGTTCCCTGGTGTCTAATGGCCCTCCCTCCCTTATACAGTTCCCTAATCTAGTTGTTCTCCCTTCCTTATACAGTTCCCTGGGGTCTAGTGGTCCTCCCTCCCTTATACAGTTCCCTGGTGTCTAGTTGTCCTCCCTTCCTTGTACAGTTCCCTGGTGTCTAGTGGTCCTCCCTCCCTTATACAGTTCCCTGGTGTCTAATGACCCTCCCTCCCTTATACAGTTCCCTAATCTAGTTGTTCTCCCTTCCTTATACAGTTCCCTGGTGTCTAGTGGTCCTCCCTTCCTTATACAGTTCCCTGGTGTCTAGTGGTCCTCCCTTCCTTATACAGTTCCCTGGTGTCTAGTGGTCCTCCCTTCCTTATACAGTTTCCTGGTGTATAGTGGTCCTCCCTTCCTTGTACAGTTCCCTGGTGTCTAGTGGTCCTCCCTTCCTTATACAGTTCCCTGGTGTCTAGTGGTCCTCCCTTCCTTGTACAGTTCCCTGGTGTCTAGTGGTCCTCCCTTCCTTGTACAGTTCCCTGGTGTCTAGTGGTCCTCCCTTCCTTGTACAGTTCCCTGGTGTCTAGTGGTCCTCCCTTCCTTATAGAGTTCCCTAATCTAGTTGTTCTCCCTTCCTTATACAGTTCCCTGGTGTCTAGTGGTCCTCCCTTCCTTATACAGTTCCCTGGTGTCTAGTGGTCCTCCCTTCCTTGTACAGTTCCCTCGTGTCTAGTGGTCCTCCCTTCCTTATACAGTTCCCTGGTGTCTAGTGGTCCTCCTTCCTTATACAGTTTCCTGGTGTATAGTGGTCTTCCCTTCCTTATACAGTTCCCCGGTGTCTAGTGGTCCTCCCTTCCTTGTACAGTTCCCTCGTGTCTAGTGGTCCTCCCTTCCTTATATAGTTCCCCGGTGTCTAGTGGTCCTCCCTTCCTTATACAGTTTCCTGGTGTCTAGTGGTCCTCCCTTCCTTATACAGTTCCCTGGTGTCTAGTGGTCCTCCCTTCCTTGTACAGTTTCCTGATGTCTAGTGATCCTCCCTTCCTTATACAGTTCCCTAGTGACCAATGGTTCTCCCTCCCTTATACAGTTCCCTGGTGTCTAGTGGTCCCCTCCCTCCTCTATACAATTCCATGGTGCTTAATGACTCCGCCTTCCTCTACACAGCGTCCTTGTGTCTAGTGGCCCTTTCCCTCCACTATACAGTTCCCTGGTGTCTAGTGCTTTCCGCCTCCTTCCCTCCCCCATATGTTTTTCCCGGTGATCCATGGCTTCACCTCCAATATAGCTTCCCTGACGGTACAGAGTGGGCCAAACATAATAAAAATCGGGCAAACCCCTTGGGGGCCAAATCTGATGGCTCTGCTGTCCAGATCTGGCCCGCAGGCTAGAGCTTTGCTTGTATGCTTTAGATGCAGTGGATGACAGTTAAGCTTACATGGATGATAGTTGGTGAGGTTACACATGTTGGTAATTTCTGTTTCATTCCAGGCCTTACAGGAATGAAGAATATAGGGAACTCGTGTTACATGAATGCTGCTCTACAAGCTCTGTCCAACTGGTGAGTGAAGTGTCTCTTGTGACCGCACCGGTCGCCAGATGTAGCCCCACCCTCCTGTATATTCATGTGCGGCTGCAGTAAACGCTGGTCAATGCAGCTCATCCACAAATCAGCCTCAGGATAGGAAAGCTGCATGCTTACAGAACTATTTTAGTGATAAATTCCATAAAGCTCCATTGGGTAGGACATTTGCTTTTCTCTCTGCAGCCCTCCGCTGACGCAGTTCTTCCTGGAGTGCAGTGGTCTGGTGCGGACAGACAAGAAACCGGCGCTCTGTAAGAGCTACCAGAAACTCGTCTCAGAACTTTGGCATAAGAAGCGGTAAGAGATTCAGAGATCTCCCCCCCCCCCCCCCCTCCCAAAAAAAAAAAAGTCCTAAAGGCCCATATTCTCACTAGTCTGAAATCAGTCGTGGCCATTGTGGGTACTGCGGTGCAACGGCGATCGGTAAAGATCCAGCATGTCTGATCTTTAGCTATGCCCACCACCCCATAGTAGCATTGTTTTCGCTGCACCCCTGCCACCAGTGGTCGCTCTCACATGAAAATAGGGTTTTCTGCTTGCACCATGTGTGTTGCCTGGTAATGCACTGCATGTGCGTAGCGGTGGGGGGGGGGGGGGGGGACAAGGAGGGACATCCCTAGTTGTATAATTGTGAGGACACTCAGCACGGCCGCCACACCCCAATGTGCGTGAGAGGCGGCTCAATGGCCCCCAAAGTGTCCCCACCTCCCTCCCTCTGCAGAAGGGTGCAGATGTTAGTAACAGTAGAAGACTCACTTGCTACGATGTTCCAGCGATGACGTAATCTCTCCTCTGCAGCGTGCCCAGCGTCCTCTCCCTGGTAACAGCATAATTTCTTGTCACATGACGCCACTGTTGCCAAGGAGAGGACGCTGGGCACGGGGGAGATGACATCATCAATGGAATGCTGTGATGAGTCTTCAGCTGTTACTGATACTCCTTTGTGGAGGGAAGGAAAGAAGCGGGGGCACATCTGGCTTTTTAATGGGGGGGGGGGCACACCTGGCTATCTAAAGGGGAAGCACATCTGGCTATCTAAACCGTATTTGTACATTTGTCTACGCCCACATTCTAATGTGTGGCCATGCCCATCCAGAGGGGGGGTGCGCAAAAACTATCTTTGGCCCTAGGCACTGAAAACCCTAGCTACCCCTCTGACTGCATTCTGTGCGTTATTCTGCTAGAGATCATTGCATCGCAAAAGTACAAGTGTGAAAGGCCCATTGAAATATATTGCATTGCACCATGATGCAATTATATAGTCTGTTGCGATGCAATGGACATGGTGTGAGAGGAGCCTAACTGTTTCTATTCTAGCGACCTAAATGCAGCAGTGTTGGCATGTTTATAGTTGTCTGTTCTTAGCCAAGCAGAGAAAAGCAAGCAAAGGCTTGTTTACACTAACTACTGTAAAAGAAACTGGATCAAAGGTGGACCAGCTGTCCAGAATTCCCAGCCTGTGTACATATTTTATTTATTTATAAAGGAAGGACTGCGGTTTTGATGGGTAAGTTTGCCAGCTGTGTTTGCTGCAGTTTGGTTAGTCAAGCTTGCAGTATGTGTATTTTAATATATATTTTCTTGAGCTACTCAGTCAATGGGACCTGAATAAAAAAAACTTGAGAGGGAAGGCTCTGGGTCCTATTGAGCCTTCCTCTTCTCTCCCGGTGCCCTCATCGCAGCAGCAGCTCCTTCGTTCAAATCCCCCACCGCGGGGACTTCGGAATTCTTCGGAAGCCCAGTCTTCCCGAAGTCAGGTGGCTCCATACTGCGCAAACGCTAAGTGCAGGAGAGGGCGCTCACGCATGCGCAGTCTTTGGGAGCACCCGGGCTCCTGAAGACTGACGAAACCTCCCTTTGGTGGCGGAAATAGCAGCATTTGACCAATTTAGTCAAATACTGCTACGGGAGAGCCAGTGCTGGAACGGGCACCGGGAGAGGAGAGGGAAGCTCATTAGGACCCAAAACCTTCCTTCTCCTTAGGTAAGTGTCTGGCTTTTTGTTTTTTTCTTAATTGGGTCCCATTGGCTATATTTTAAATAAAGCCCATGGTGGGCTAGATTACCGTTGCAGAAGTGGCCCGGCACTGCTCGTTGCTGTCGGGGTCCCTCTGTTCCCAGTCTCCGTTACTTTTCACAATTAACAAAATGCTCCAGTCGACTATGAAAATCAGGAAGCTCCCCCTAGTGTCGGTGGGTGAATTGGAACTGTGCAAGTGCAAGTTCCCGACTGTGTGTCCACAGAGAAAGCAAGCCCTCGATCGCAAGTGCTTTCTATTGCTGCCTAGGGGCTGCTTTCAACACACTCATGCGCACTTCACAATAGCTCTATCGTGTTACATTACACAGAAGATTGGCCTCAATTCACTAAACTTATCTCCTGTCTTTAATAACTCTTCTAGAGTTGTTACCATGGTGATAAGGCATGTAGTATTCAGGCAAGCCTAAAGTTAACTCTTCTGTCTTTAAATTAACTCTCCAATCCTTAAAATAACTCCAGAGTTAAAGAGAAGGGCCTCAGTTCACTAAGCATATCTCCTGTCTTTAATAACTCTTCTAGAGTTATCACCATGGTGATAAGGCATGTAGTATTCTGGAAACATTTTACCTCAGGCAAACCTAAAGTTAAACTCTTCTGTCTTTAAGTTAACTCTTCAATCCTTAAAATAACTCCAGAGTTAAATACAGGCTGTTTATTAACTGCGTGTGAAAATAACTACAGAGGAGGTAAATTAACTACAGAGGAGGTAAATTAACTACAGAAGAGGTAACTTAAGGCATGAAGAGATAAAATAACTCTCTCACTATGTGGAGGTAAGTTATCTCTTGCCTTATCTCCAGCATGATCTTAGTGAATTGAGGCCAAGCTGTTAATTAGCTGCATGTAAAAATAACTACAGAGGAGGTAAATTAACTACAGGAGAGGTAACTTAAGGAATGAAGAGGTAAGATAACTCTCTCACGTGTGGAGGTAAGTTTTCTCTTGCCTTATTATCTCTAGCATGATCTTAGTGAATTGAGGCCATTGTCTAATCTTGGGTTGAGGCAGAAGGAGGTGAAAATGTTTCTTTTGTGACCCGTCCTGGTTTGTAACACGTTTTCTCCTGTTCAGTCCCAGCTACGTGGTGCCCTCCAGCCTGTCCCATGGAATCAAGTTGGTTAACCCTTTGTTTCGTGGATATGCCCAGCAGGTAAATATCTGTTTTTGGGTGAAGCAGAAAAAGAAAGAAACAAAAAAGTGGTTTATGAAGAGGCTGCTGTCTAGCTAGAAAAAGGGCCCGTTTACAGCACAAACTGTATGTTGTGATCAGTTTTAGCACTTGTGAAGGAATTTTTTCTTGTTTTTCTTTCGTTGCGCACATAACGACGCATACAAATTAATTTTTAGTTGCAGAAAAGCTCCATATCTCAGTCAGGAGCCAGTTTCATTGGCTCCTGACCCCATGATCACTGTGAGCCAATCACAGTGATCACTGTTCGTTTTGTTGAAAAAGCCTCTGGTCCTTAAAGTGAACCAGAGACGAAGAACCCTCATGTACTTTACCACATATATCAGTGGGAACATTAGAGAAAACACCTACCCTGCTCTCTGCTTCATCCTTCATTGCTCAGCCTGCTTCTAATCAGCACTGATAAAATCCCTGACTGAGCATTCAGTCTGGCTTTGCTCAGGAATCATTATAGCTGAGTCTGTCTTCTGTGATGTCTTTTCAAGCCCAAGCCTGCCCCCTTCTAGCTCTGCTATAATGACTCGGCTATAATGAGTCCTGAGCAAAGCCAGACTGAATGCTCAGTCGGGGATTTTATCAGGGCTGATAACAAGCAGGGTAGGTGTTTTCTCTAATGTTCCCACTGATATATATGGTAAAGTACATGAGGGTGCTTCATCTCTGGTTAACTTTAAAGTGGACCTGAACTGAGAATTCCTCTCTGCTCTAAAAGATACAGAAAAACGCTCTGCACCGCATGAGTCAATTTGGTCCTCAACCCACCACCACAACACCCTGCACGCTGTGCGCCGTTGGTTCAAACTACACACTCTCAGCACGGTATATGGATCCTCATGGTAATGGCTCAATACGGAAGTCCGCTTTGAAGAATCCAGTTTTTGATTAACATGTAGTCATCTGCCTCTCATGACACACATTGGTTTGGCTATTAGGCTGACTTTGCATGGCATGTAATGTCACTACGTGAATTGAAATACTTGCACATTCAGATGGCGGACTCCAGTCCGCTTTGACTTCCAGACCTGCAGTGCACTGGGTCACTTGATGACACAGACGTTTCTGGTACCACCGTCTTCAAAAACGGCGTGGCTACCGCAGGAGTGCTCGCGCTGGCCTCCCACGTGCAAACGCCAGCACGCTGAGCGATACTCCACACAGCCGGGATCCCCAGTTGTATCTACAACAGTAAAGAGGCCTCAGCCGGAGATTTGAATTCACTAAGGTGTTATAGATTTATTGAATGTTTTATCGATGAAATGATGAATATATCTATAACACATTAGTGACATCAAAATCAGATTTTATAAAGCTCTGTGAATTGAGGCCAGTGTTTTTATTTTTTTATTTTTTTGGGGGGGGGATCGATTTTCTGTCAAAACGATTTTCGCTTCGACTTCCCGGCCGATTTCCCGCTTGAATCTCGTGTCTTTTTTTATCTATTTCCATTCACTTCTATGAGAAATTGATCAGAAAGAACGATCGCAAATAAGATCAGACATGTCGGAAATTATCGAACCATCTATCTGCCGAAAAACAAAGTATGGTGTATTCCCAGCCAACTAGGAGCAGCAGCTGGTCACAGGAAGGACCATTGCTCTCAGCTGCTGTGCTCATCTCTGAAAAAAGACATTGCCCATTTTATAATTGTTATAATTGTTCTGATGTGTAAGTGTTATTGTGATGTGAGGTTAGATATCAAGCAGTAATCTCTTATTACACAGTGCATATAGATATCCAACAAGTCCTCAGTGCTGAGATTCCACACTCAGAACATCTGCTCCTTGCAGCCACCCAGTGCATAACAAGACTTACAGGTGGCCACCACCACATTAAAATAAGGTGGTATCCGATACTGTGTTCAATGTTTAAAGTATTTATTGTACAATAAAAACAATAGACACACAGAGACAGGACCCTATTGCATCAATACCCATATAAAACGGTGCTTGGTGCAGTTTAGTGTAAAGACTTGCCCACTCTTCAACCCTACCGGTTTCAGCCTTGTGCCATTGTCAGGCTTCATTACCCCTAGCAAGGCTGAAACTGATTGGGCCAGCTAAGAATTTCCAAAACTGGGTGTAAAGCCCAAATTGCTTTTTTTTACCCCCATGGTTACAGTACTCTGGTGTACTGTTGCCATGGAACTGCATAGAAACTCCCACCTTGCTGAATGAGTAATTGGCTGCACAGGGAGTCTTTGTTAACCACCCTGGCGTTTAGTTTTTTTGCGGCGCTCGGCTGCGGGTGTTTTTCTTTTTTTTTTTAATCATGTAGCTAGCCTAGCGCTAGCTACATGATTGCCCCATCCCTGCGCCATCCTTCCCACCCTTCCGATTGCCGCCGGGGATCATAACCAACAGGAAATCCCAATCTGAACGGGATTTCTTGTTAGGGCTTCCCTCGTCGCCATGGCGACGATCGGAATGACGTCGGGGAGTCCCGATCCACCCCATAGCGCAGCCTGGCGGTGATTGGCCAGGCTGCGCTGAGGTTCGGGGGGGCCCTCTTTTGCGGCGGATCGGCGGGGAGCAGCGGCGATCGGATACAACATGTAGCTAGCAAAGTGCTAGCTAGCTACATGTTTAAAAAAAAAATGTAAAAAAAAGACCGCTCCTAGCCGGAGCTATCCACCCCAGCGTTCATGGATGAGCTGAGCTTGTCCATAACGCTAGGGTGGTTAATCTTGCTTTAACACCTGGACTGATTAGTTGATTAATTGACTGCAGCAAGCTTTTACTCTTCTATCTCCAAGTTTTTGTAAGACATACTGTGGAATGGCTGTGTTTTATGTGCATATCAAACCAAACTAAGCAAGCTGAAGTAGCGTTTGCCATCAGTCCTTGCAACATGCACAGCCAAACTGAAAGCCTTGACTTTTTCTCAACCAAAGGGCAATTTCTCTTTTTGGAGTCCTCCACTTTACCCCTAAACTAGCATGCTGGCTTAATGCAGAGTGTGTGTGTGTGGGGGGGGGGGGGGCTGGGGGAGGGGATAAAAGCAGTTTATGAGTTAACTTCACGAAAGATTCTTTTTAACAAATACAAAGTCTTATCTAGTTTTCCTCTTCAACTTTTCAGGACACGCAGGAGTTTCTCCGTTGCCTGATGGACCAGTTACACGAGGAACTAAAGGAGCCAGTGCCTATCGAATGCCAGGAGAGGGAAGAGGAGGAAAGGGAGGAGCAGCGGGAGGCGGAGCGGGGCACCACAGAAGATGACTTCCTGTCATGTGACTCTGGAGGGGAGATGAATGATGGGGATGGGGGAGGGGGCTCAATGTCTGAGATGGAGCTGCTGATACGGGAAGACAACGGAAGGTCCATTTCAGAGAAGGAAAAGCTGAAGGAGAGAAGATTGTCATACTGCCACCGCAGGACCAGCTCCGAGCAAGCAGACGAGGATGCTGATGTGGACACAGCAATGATACCTGGTGAGATCAGCCTAAAGCACACCTGAAGTGAGAGGGAAATGGAAACTGACATATTTATTTCCATTTATACAATGCACATTGCCTGGCTGTCCTGCTGATCCTCTGCTTCTAACAGCCATAGACCCTGAACAAGCATGCAGCATCAGATGTTTCTGACCAAAGTTTGAGCAGGTTAGCTGCATGCTTGTTTCAGGTGTGGGATTCAGACACTACATCAGCCGGAGACCAGCAAGACTACCAGGCAACTGGTATTGTTTAAAAGGAAAGACATGGCAGCCTTAATATCCCTCTCAAACTTCTTTTTGAAATTGCTACTTGCCAGGTTGTTGTGCTTTTAAGAGACTATTCAGTCATAATTACACATTTTACAGATCCTCTTGTAAAATAAAGTTATAACTACCTCCTGGTTCGGTCTCTTCTAACTAACTCCCCAAGCCCCGTCCTCTTGGAGGAAAGGGGCGTGGCACTTTTGTGGCACTTTATCTTAGATAGAGGAGTGCCGAAGAGCTCTTCTGCAAAGGAGCAGGACTACACACCGGAAGGCCACAGCTACGGGGCTCAGTGAGTGAGTTAGAAGAAAGACCCGAGAGGTAACTATAACTTATGTGAGTCTGTGCAGGCGCTCAACATATAAAATTACAAAGGCCTAAAAAAAGGTTTTTATTTTCAACAGGGTGATATATTCAAAAGTAATCCGCACTAGGTACTCTCACCGAATAAGTTGGCTGATTGAATTACAGATCAACATAAACAGCATGTCAGTGGCATCTTTGTAATGCATTATCTCTCAGCCGGATCTAGAACTCAAATGAAACAGACAAACATAGCGTAATCCAATTGCAACCAGAACACAGTGTCATCACTCAGCCCCACACATGTATAGGTGTCTGAATTTCACAAACCCATCACCCACACTCAGAAAGGCACTGTAGTACTCTCACCAGATCGCTCACCCTTAACCTCCCTGCCGTTATAAAAAATTGCTGCGCACGGCAGGGAGGGTGTTTTTTGGCATTATTTTTTTTTTTTAGCATGTAGCTAGCCTAGCGCTAGCTACATGCTTCCCCCCTCCCTGCGGCGTCCCCATGAATGCGCCGATCGCCGCCGGCGCATATACCCATCCGGAAATCCCGTTCTGAACGGGATTTCCAGGAGGGCTTCCCCCGTCGCCATGGCGATGGGCTCGATGACGTCACCGACGTCATTGACGTCGTGACGTCAGAGGGAGTCCCGAACCACCCCTCGACGCTGCCTGGCACTGATTGGCCAGGCAGCGCACGGGTCTCGGGGGGGGGGGGCACCCTCTGATGCGGCAGGTTGCGGCGAATCGGCGCGGAGCGGCGGCGATCGTAAGTTACACGCAGCTAGCAAAGTGCTAGCTGCGTGTAACAAAAAAAAAAATATGCAAATCGGCCCAGCAGGGCCTGAGGAATCCTCCGCGGCAGGTTACCCCGAGCTGAGCTCGGGATAACCAGCAGGGAGGTTAAGGTGGCCAATAATGGTCCAATTTCTAGCGAAAAATCGTTCGGGCGATCAGAAATTCTGATCGGACGAAAAATCGTTCACTACACCATCAACTAACCAATCTTTGCTTCCTATCTATCACGATCACCAAGAAAATCCAAATTTTCGTTCGACGAAAATTCATTCGGGCGACATTTTTGTCACTCGTTCATAATCGATTGTGTCCACCAGTGGAGATTATTTACAACCAATCTGATCAGAATTTCTGATCGCTCGAACGATTTTTCGCTAGAAATTGGACTGTTAGTGGCCAGCTTTAGACGGGGCCTCTGGCAGAAGCGCAAGCTGGGAGACGCGAATGTTTTGGATTACAAGTTCTGTCCGGGACTACCTGAGGATTGTTTTATATGCGCATTGTGTCAACTACAATTGTGAGTGCACTCAGATGTTTTTACGTGTCAATAAATACAGTATTATGCTATGTGAGCGTCTGTTCTAGTTTAAGGAATCACGTATGCCATTCCAAATGTGGGGAATATGATCCAACAAGCACAATTGGCTGGTCTTTAAATGTGATCAGCATCTGGATCTGGTGAGCGTACTATAGTGCCTTTCTGAGTGTGGGTGATGGGTTTGTGAAATTCAGACACCTATACATGTATGGGGCTGAGTGATGACACCGTGTTCTGGTTGAAATTGGATTACGCTATGTTTGTTCTAGATGCGGCTGAGAGATAATGCATTACAAAGATGCTACTGACATGCTGTTTATGCTGATCTGTAACTCAATCAGCCAACTTATTCGGTGAGAGTACCTAGTGCGGATTACTTTTGGATAAATCACCCTGTTGAAGATAAAAAACTGACTTGAACTGACTGCTTTTTTTAGACTCTTGTTACATACTGTATTTAGGATACCGCCCAGTGTGTGGCAACCCATTTATTCATTATTTATTCACTTATTTATATTTTTTGGAAACCGGTGTTGATTGAAGTTATAGAGATCTACCATTGGGGTTTCAATTTTAGAGTAGCGCTCATTACCACATTTTTGAAAAAGGTAACTATAACTACCTAGGGGCTACCTAATACATATGGATACCTATAGTGGGTGGGGGCTCCCTAATACCGGGGGCACACCTAGCTACCTAAACTGGTGGTGGAAGAGCGACCTTATACTGAGGGCACATACACCTATACTAGATGGGTAGGGGGCTGCCTAATACTGGTGGCACATCTGGCTACCTATACTGGGGAGTGAGGCTACCTAATACTGGTGGCACATCTGGCTACCTATACTGTAGAGTGAGGCTACCTAATAGTGGGGGCACATCTGGCTACCTAAACTCAGTGGACAGGGGAGCTACCTAAAATTGGGGGCACATATGGTTACCTATACTAGGTGGGTGAGGGAGTGACTAAATATGGGGGGCGTGTCTAGCTACATAGGCTGGGGGGCTAACTAATAATGGGGGCAGATGTGTCTACCTATACTGTGTGGGCAGGGGGCTACTTAATACTGGGGGGGGCACATCTGGCTACACATTTTGGGTGATGAGGGCTACCCAGGGGTGGACCTACAATGAAACCACCTGAGTCACGTGATTAAGGTGGAAAAATCTAGGGGGCGAAGTTTGGACAAACTGTTTGGTCCACCTGGCGCCTGCCTCCTCTCCACTCTCCCGCCCACCTTCCTGGCCCACACACTACCCTCCTCATCCGCGCATCCCTGAATCCCCATCCTCATTCGACCGGTGGCACCTGCTGCTCTTGCCTATGACATCATAAGCAGCTGAGGTTGATATACGCATCTTATTGAGGCAGCTACAGTAAAACCCCATCACTGGCGAGAGATCACCATGTCCAGTCAGAGGGAAGCTTTTGCTTGCGACCAATCAGGCGGGGGTGCTGGCACCAGATCTCCAATCACAGCCGCCCGCTGCTACTTGTGGGCAGGACCACGCCACCATCATTGGGCCAATCACTGCACTCGATCAGTTGCAGTGACATCTGATCGTTCACTGCTACTGATTAAGTGCAGTGATTGGGCGGCAGACAATCTAGAACTGGCCCTAGGGCTACCTAATACTGGGTGTACAACTGGCTACCTAATCTGGGGGTGGGAGGCACCTAATACTCGGGGCACATGTTACTACCTATATTGGGTGGCCTACCTAATACTGGGGGCACATATTACTACGGTACCTATATTGGGTGGGCTACCTAATACTGGAGGCACATATTACTACGGTACCTATACTGGGTATGCTACCTAATACTGAAAGCACATATGACTACTTATATCGGGTTGGTGGAGGTTCCAGAATACTAGGGGCACATCTGGCTACATATACTGGGTGATGGGAGCTACCTAATACTGGGGAATATCTAGCTGCCTAATTTGGGGGTGGGGGTGTCAACTTGTACTGGGGCACTAATGGCTACCTATACTACTGTTTTTTTGTATATACCGCCCACTTTGCACGAATACTCACACTACTTAATTATGTCCTAAAAACACCATAATTATATCACCACATCAACATAAAAAAAATAAGAAAAAGTGAACATGTTTGTTCTTCCTTTTCCTGTCTACCCAGAGCCAGACAACGAGGCCTTCATGCGCTGCTCCTCTCGCTCCTGCAGCCCTCATCCTGCTGACGCCCACCCCAAGCTCTCCAGCAGCCCACCTCGCTCCAGCCCTATGCGGTCAGCACACCCCTATGTCTTAAAAAAAGGTAAGTCTCCAGGGGCTTAACTAGACTTAATGGGGTCCCCCAGCAAAAATGATAGCATGCAGCCTCCTTGGTCCCCGAACCCCATGAGGGTCATATGATTGGGAGCTGGGGAATGGCAGCAGGGAGTGTTCTGCTGAGAAGCAGCATCTAGAAACAGGATAAAATTACAGACGCTCCCACTACTTGCTACACTGCATGGCAGGAGGAGGTGGCAGGGACGCTTTTTGTGAGCGAATGGGGAGTTTTCTTGCTAATTGGCTGCACTTACGGTTGTGGAGAGGAAGTACGAGGAGCCCCCAAAGCCTCCGGGGCTCCCCTGGAATGGCAGAGGTCGCACCATTTCACGCTCTTCCTTACTGTAACTTGGATGCAATAGGAAAGTCCTTTTGTCCGGGACTGGATTAGTGCAGTCATAATAAGCAACTGACAAGGACCTCGATTCATCAAACAGTTTGTGGTAGAAATTTGTTGTTCGTTTATTTACCGCATGCGATAATTACCGAATGCTTAGTAGTATTCAGCAATTTTTTTTTAGTTGTCGGCAGTTAAAAGATTGCTAGTGTTTGGTAATGATGCAGTAAGCGTGCAGTAAATATCAACACTATCGATCTTTTAGCGAATACAAGCCGTTTTAAAAGTGCATTGTGGGTAAGGAAGGTGTATTGTGGGCAATTTAAAGAGAACCTGAACTGAAAATGAAAAGTGAAAATAAACATAAACACGTCATCAAAAAGAAAATGGCCATTACCCCATAACGGCTTCCTGGTCAGCACACCGTTAAACTGTAAAATTGCCCACTTGAGCCATAAGGAAACATGGACATTACCTTACACATTCAGTTGTTACTGACAGCAGCTGATATATAACTGGCAGCAATCTTGTCAGAGCTGGGAGGGATCACTGTAAGAAGAAAATGGTGAGTTTCTGAGAGGAACTGACTGTGAGGTAAGGATGTAATATTCATTTGCAGCTACAGCATGCATTTATTTCAAATAATTTTACTCAGTACAGGTTCCTGTTAAAGAGACACTGAAGCGAAAAAAAAAATATGATATAATGAATTGGTTGTGTACTATGAATAATTACTAGAAGATTAGCAGAAAAGAAAGTATTCTCATACTTTTATTTTCAGGTATATAGTGTTTTTTCTAACATTGCATTATTCTATAATATGTGCAGATTACACAACACTCAGCATTCAAAATGAGTCTTTCAAAACAGTCTGTGAAGTAATGACCTCTCCTCTAGCAGAGAAAAAGTAAACAGTTCACTTACAGTTGAGATAATAAGTCAGATAACAGCCCTCTCCATGACTAACTTAGTCGGAGAGCTTAATGGCTTGTTTGCATAGAGATAACAACTCGAGTTTCTCAACTCTTCCTGTACTGAAGACAATTAGACTGATGTATCTGATCTTAATGTTTTATTTCTTAGCTGTGCTACACATACAAATCATAATATCATCATTTTTTTTTCGCTTCAGTGTCTCTGTAAATACACTGACATCAGAAACCTTAAATAACGACAGGGCAGTGCGGGCGATATTGCACTCGGAATTTACCGCCCTGACACGCCCCCTTTCTGCTTCTTGAATACTAGTTTCGGAGAATTCACTGCACTATTACTGCCAGAACACCGCACGCACGATATTGACATGCAATGTCATTCATGAATACTAACTTCCGCTACATGCTTGCGCTAAATTACCGAACGCTCGACAAAGCGTTCGGTAACACTTCATGAATCGAGGCCAAGGAGTGCTACGCTGTTCACAGTTTGTGCTCCAAACCTGGATGACTGTTTATATTGCTGCTATTTACAGCAAATCAGTGACTTAACTTTTTAGCAACCACATAAAGTAAAACTTGTGGCTGCAGGGCTGCATTTTTCCTGCTGCTGGGGAAGTGTGCATTCTCCAGCCTGGCAGGCTAGCAGGCTATTCAGAGTGGGCGGCAGGGAGCCTTTAGTTACCTACTGGATCAGCTTCTCTCCTCCACCGTGGTAACAATGTAACCCTAACATGTCTTCTGGGTCCTGATCACATGGTATGACATTGGGATCCAAAGGGTGGTGTCAGCATTACAGCACCACTCGCTGGTGGAAGAGGGGGATGGAAGAGTCTTTTTCACCACCCCTCTTCCACCACAGAGTGGCGCTGTAACGCTGACACGGTCTCCTGGATCCCGATCACGTCATGTCATATGTGACTGGGACCCAGAAGACATGTAGAAAGGATAAGCCTCCATGGGTGGAAGATAAGCTGATCCAGTTGTCGAGACAGGTAACCAAGACTGATATGGCTTCAAAATGGCATGTGCACCTTAGGGCCTGTCAGCCCTACAACCAAGGTGACACGTGACCTGATGAGATAGACATGTGTACGTACAGTGCCAAGCACACAAATAACTATGCTGTGTTCCTTTTCTTCTTTCTCTGCCTGAAAGAGTTAAACATCAGGTATGCATGTGACAGTTTCTGTCCGGGTCGGGACTGGGTCAGACATAACCCCCACCGATAAGTAATTGCAGCCATAAAATACTTTCCTGTCAGTAGATACCTTCCTGGAGTAGGAAAAAGATACAAGGGTCAATAATTCATAGATTTGAGCTCTGGAGTACTTCAATGCATGTCATTGAGCAGAGACAATGAAACAGTAAAAAAAATAAATAAATAAAATTGGGATATTTTAAAAAGTCATTTTTAGGAGAAGGAGGATAGATACAATTGTTTTTTTCTCATTAGTTTATTTTCACCTCTGATGTCTGGGACTGGGACACACTGATTCCTTCTAAATTGCATACCATGGAAAAAAAAATCAATCCTCTCCATTTCAGTGGACCTGGCCATGATAGAACTGCTTGTAATATTTTGTGATTGTACTCGGTTGTCAAAACATTTTGATCGCAAGTCAATCATTTAAAGGAAAGGATTTCCTAGGTGGGGAGGGGATTAGATTTACTTACCTGGGGCTTCTTCCAGTCCCTATCAGTCCATCAGGTCCCTTGCTGTAGTTCCGATGCCCTCCAGGGTGTCGCTGCCTGCTATGAAAGGTCACAGCTATAGGCGCGTCTCCCTTGATTGTGCTCCCATGGCCAGGAGAGTTCTGCACCTGCGGAGTTCAGAATGACTTAAACTGTGCAAGCGCAGAACACTCTTGGCCACGTGATCAGGAGGGGACATGCCCGCTCATGCGCAGTACCTGCGGAGAGGACAGCGGCACCTTGGAGGCCATTGGAAATACAACACGTGACCTGATAAACTGCTCGGGGCTGGAAGTAAATGTAATCCTATCCTCAACCTCTCAGACCCCCCCCCCCCCCCCCAACTCGGATTATCCCTTTCCCATATTTTTGGGGTGCCTCCCAGTTAAATACATTTGTCACCAGTTTGTAGAACTTTTATAAATTGATAGCATGCAATATATTTTTCCGGTTGCTTCTTTAATAATTGATGAGTTTGTTTGGCTCTGGTTGCAGCGCAAATCTTAAATGGAGGAAGGAGAAAGTCTGAGGTGAAATATCGTAGTGTCATCTCTGATATCTTCGATGGGTCCATTCTAAGCCTGGTCCAATGTCTCACCTGTGACAGGGTATGTGACCACCTCCCCCCCCCCCCCCCCGTCTCCAGTGTGATTATACCTATGTATGTTAAAAATGTTTTAAAGTGAACCAGAGACGAAGCACCCTCATGTTTGTTACCATATATATCAGTGGGAACATTCGAGAAAACACCTACCCTGCTGCACACCTCTTTTTCCCGATCACGTGACATGCCACAGGAGCCTGAGGTATGCAGCATAGAGTGTTTTTGGAAACCCATAGCAGTGCTGGAGATGGTAAATATTAAACTGTTCTGCTGTGCTACCCTGCAGAAGCGGGAGGAGCCAGGCCCCCCTGGTCGCTATAGTTACACCATTTAGTTTGAGACTGTTCAATAAACGTTGAATCCTGATAAAAAATTTGGCCCGTGACTTAGACTAGGATTTAGATTTTGGCTCCTAACGTGATTGAGGTTGACACCCCTGCTTTAGATGGTTCAAAAGTAGACTATATCTATAAGTATAATGTACAAACCGCTCTTATAAGCTGACTATGGGCTGAACTTTTTTGTTTTTTGGATCAGGTTTCCACCACCATAGAGACCTTTCAGGACCTCTCTTTGCCAATCCCAGGAAAGGAAGATCTGGCAAAGCTTCACTCCACTATCCACCAAGGTACCGTCGCCAAAACGGGCACCTGCGGAGACACCTACAACACCCAGGGGTGGCTGGCCTTCCTCATGGACTACATCCGCAGGTCATTTTTCACAGGCTTATGTTTCTCCTGAATGAACACATCTCGGGGTTGTTGTTGTTTTTTTTAAAGCACACATGAAGTGAGGAATATGGAGGCTGCCATATGCATTTCCTTTTAACTACTTTACCCCCAGCGGGACGGATTTATCTGTCCCTTTTTCCACCCTGTTAACACAAAGGGACTGAGAAATCCATACCTGACGCCGCTCCCGCCGCTGTCTGCGCTCCCGCTCGCCCGTCTGTGCGCCCCCCCGCGCTCGTGCATGCCGCCGCCCGCTTGCTCGGAGATCAATGAACGGGAAAAACCTTTCCCGTTCGTTGATCTCTGCCCCCCGCAATGATCAGCTGCTTCTACGGGAAGCAGCAATCATTGTGAGAAAAAAACAGTTTCCCAGCCTCCTAACCCTTCCTGCAAGTGTACTTCCTGTACGCTTGCAGGTCGCATAAACTAAAAGTTACTGTGGCCATCTTGTGGCCAAATAGTAAAACTACACCCTAAAGCATTTTTCATATACAAACACATTACTTTTACACAAAAAATTAACTCAATACCTCCTACACTCCCCAATTTTTTCTTTTTTGTAATAAAAAAAAAATTACCATAAAAAAAAAATACATAAATAGTTACCTTAGGGCAGGGGTGCCCACACTTTTTCGGCTCGCGAGCTACTTTAAAATTTGCCAAGTCCAGGAGATCTACCAACATTTAAAGTGTTGCAGACCCCCCCCCCCCCCCCCCCGCCCGTCACGAATAGCCCCCAGGTACAAGTGCCACCAGTATAGGTAGCTGAGTATAGGTTCCTTCAACAAAGGTAGCTGGGTGCAGGTGCCTTTAGCATAGGTAGGTGGGGATAGGTACCTTCAGCTTAGGTAGGTGGGGATAGGTACCTTCAACATAGGTAGGTGGGGATAGGTCCCTTTGGCATAGGTAGGTAGGGATAGGTGCCTTTAGCATAGGTAGGT